>NW_027102999.1:212500-225000 GCF_036373705.1 Amia ocellicauda | reverse complement strand
GTTCCGTGGGAGCCACCGGAGATATGTCAGAGCCCGTACGCCCCCCGCACTCACCCTTAAAGGCCCGCAAGCCCTTGGGGTTCCTGCCGGGGGCGGGCAGCATACATATGTCCGTTCCGTGGGAGCCACCGGAGATATGTCAGAGCCCGTACGCCCCCCGCACTCACCCTTAAAGGCCCGCAAGCCCTTGGGGTTCCTGCCGGGGGCGGGCAGCATACATATGTCCGTTCCGTGTGAGCCACCGGAGATATGTCAGAGCCCGTACGCCCCCCGCACTCACCCTTAAAGGCCCGCAAGCCCTTGGGGTTCCTGCCGGGGGCGGGCAGCATACATATGTCCGTTCCGTGGGAGCCACCGGAGATATGTCAGAGCCCGTACGCCCCCCGCACTCACCCTTAAAGGCCCGCAAGCCCTTGGGGTTCCTGCCGGGGGCGGGCAGCATACATATGTCCGTTCCGTGGGAACCACCGGGGAGATGTCAGAGCCCGTGAAACCCCGAAAGACAGACCCTTAAAGGCCCGCAAGCCCTTGGGGTGAACGTCTGGGGCGGGCAGCATACATACACCCCGGTCGGGAACCACAGGGAGGTGAGGTCAGAGCCCGTGAAACCCCGAAAGACAGACCCTTAAAGGCCCGCAAGCCCTTGGGGTGAACGTCTGGGGCGGGCAGCATACACACTCTCCACGGCGGGCCGCGAAGACTTAGCGGGCGCAGCCGCCGGAGCGGGCCGCCGACGAGGCCTGAAACGCGGGGTGCGGCCGGGACCGTTCCCCCCCTTGCATTTCGCTGGATGATCAGACAGTCGCAAAGAACCGTCTGAAAATCCCGGGCCAAGTCCAGAAAGTGTCCGTAAAAGAGCTAGCGGGGCCCAGCCACTTTCCTCCAGCAAGTGCCCTTAGCTCAGTTTTGACCTCTCTCATTGCACTAAGTGTCTTCAAAAACCCAGTTCCTGTATTTCCCCCGGCACCGTAGAGAAATGCTGACAGCCTGGAACACTGTGGCGGCTGCACACGGCACTCCCATGCCCGCCGCGAGCAGCCTAGCCCCGCCTCAGACCCGCGAGAACCGCCCATCGGCACACGGCCCGCTGTGCGCCCGAGCCGTTTGGTGTAAAAACTGTCCAAAAGTGGTTTCGACCACTTAGGAACATCGTAGAGACTCGAAATAAAAAGGATTTTGTTGGAAAAGCGATTCTGAGGAAGGCTGTGTTAAAATTAATTTCGGGAAATGTCGTTTACCCCCCCCCAAATGGCTCCGAAGTACCCCCCCCCCACCCCCCCCTAAAAAACCGTGTTCCGGGGGTTTTTCGAGAAAACAAACACACGGGGTATATAGAGGGGACTGAGACGAATCGAATGACGTGCTTTGCAAAGAAATCGGGGGCTCACAGCCCCCCCAGGAGAGGTTCAAAAGTCGGAGGACTGGTCACCTAACTCCCATTGAAGTCAATGGGGGAAAAATGAAAACTGTCAAAAAGGCTTAAAATGGTTCAAAAACCCACTGGGGCAGTAGATAATCATCCTATTTGAATTTTAAAAGTCTTAGTTTGGCGAAAAAATACCTTTTAATAATTGTTTTAGGGGTCAGAAAAATCAGCTCCGGCTGCCTGGTCACCTAGGGGAGATAGAAAATTTTTCTAAGTTTTTCACTCGGCCGCCTGGTCCCCTAACTCGAAAATTTTAAAGTGCTCCCATCGGTCCCGGGATAGGGTGGCTGATAGCTGGGAGCCCCCTGAGCACTGCCCCGGTGTTAGTTTTCGGAGAAATGCCCCCGTTGATTTGTTATGATTTTTTTTCCGCCGGCCGCCTGGTCGCCCTAATGTAAAGTCAATGGGAGTGAGGAGATAGAATATTTTTCAAAGTTTTTCACTCGGCCGCCTGGTCCCCTAACTCGAAAATTTTAAAGTGCTCCCATCGGTCCCGGGATAGGGTGGCTGATAGCTGGGAGCCCCCTGAGCACTGCCCCGGTGTTAGTTTTCGGAGAAATGCCTCCGTTGATTTGTTATGATTTTTTTTCCGCCGGCCGCCTGGTCGCCCTAATGTAAAGTCAATGGGAGTGAGGAGATAGAACATTTTTCAAAGTTTTTCACCCGGCCCCAAACGGCTCCAAAACACACTGGGGCTGTGGCTGGGACTCTCACCAGGACTGCCCCCTACTTTATTTCTGGATTAAAAAGCATTCTATATTAATTTTTCGATTTTTGGGACCCGGGACGCCTGGTCACCTAACTCCCCTTCTATCCCTATGGGGGGGGGGCGGGGACATCGAAAACGCTCCCATCGCCGCCGAGGCACGCTGCGGGGACTCTCCCTACCATCGCCCCATGCTTCCTTTGAAGAATATATGACGTTTTTCAATTTTCACCGACATTTGAAAATCAAAACTTCAGAACATTTCATAGTTATTCTCAATGGGTTGTCTAGGGGCACACATCTCTAAACTGGGGGAAATGCTCAAAATGATTAAAAAGAAAAACAATGCCCCCAGACCCGGGGGGCTGATAGCTGGGAGGCCCCTGAGCACTGCCCCGGTGTTAGTTTTCGGAGAAATGCCTCCGTTGATTTGTTATGATTTTTTTTCCGCCGGCCGCCTGGTCGCCCTAATGTAAAGTCAATGGGAGTGAGGAGATAGAATATTTTTCAAAGTTTTTCACTCGGCCGTCTGGTCCCCTGACTCGAAAATTTTAAAGTGCTCCCATCGGTCCCGGGATAGGGTGGCTGATAGCTGGGAGCCCCCTGAGCACAGCCCCGGTGTTAGTTTTCGGAGAAATGCCCCCGTTGATTTGTTATGATTTTTTTTCCGCCGGCCGCCTGGTCGCCCTAATGTAAAGTCAATGGGAGTGAGGAGATAGAATATTTTTCAAAGTTTTTCACTCGGCCGTCTGGTCCCCTGACTCGAAAATTTTAAAGTGCTCCCATCGGTCCCAGACCCGGGTGGCCACGAGGTGGGACCCCCCTGAGCACTGCCCCGGTGTTAGTTTTCGGAGAAATGCCCCCGTTGATTTGTTATGATCCGTAGTTGCCGGCCGGCCGCCCGGCAGTGCTCTATCGGATGGAGCGTGGGCTGGCTATGGGAGATTTAGCGATTTTCGGAACCGGCCCCGATCGCCCCCCAAACCGGGTGGCCACGAGGTGGGACCCCCCTGAGCACTGCCCCGGTGTTAGTTTTCGGAGAAATGCCCCCGTTGATTTCTTATGATCCGTAGTTGCCGGCCGGCCGCCCGGCATTGCTCTATCGGATGGAGCGTGGGCTGGCTATGGGAGATTTAGCGATTTTCGGAACCGGCCCCGATCGCCCCCCAAACCGGGTGGCCACGAGGTGGGACCCCCCTGAGCACTGCCCCGGTGTTAGTTTTCGGAGAAATGCCCCCGTTGATTTCTTATGATCCGTAGTTGCCGGCCGGCCGCCCGGCATTGCTCTATCGGATGGAGCGTGGGCTGGCTATGGGAGATTTAGCGATTTTCGGAACCGGCCCCGATCGCCCCCCAAACCGGGTGGCCACGAGGTGGGACCCCCCTGAGCACTGCCCCGGTGTTAGTTTTCGGAGAAATGCCCCCGTTGATTTGTTATGATCCGTAGTTGCCGGCCGGCCGCCCGGCAGTGCTCTATCGGATGGAGCGTGGGCTGGCTATGGGAGATTTAGCGATTTTCGGAACCGGCCCCGATCGCCCCCCAAACCGGGTGGCCACGAGGTGGGACCCCCCTGAGCACTGCCCCGGTGTTAGTTTTCCGAGAAATGCCCCCGTTGATTTGTTATGATCCGTAGTTGCCGGCCGGCCGCCCGGCAGTGCTCTATCGGATGGAGCGTGGGCTGGCTATGGGAGATTTAGCGATTTTCGGAACCGGCCCCGATCGCCCCCCAAACCGGGTGGCCACGAGGTGGGACCCCCCTGAGCACTGCCCCGGTGTTAGTTTTCCGAGAAATGCCCCCGTTGATTTGTTATGATTATTTTTCGCCCAGGCGATGTGCCTTTTCATTTTGTTTTGCACTTTCCTTCATTCCTTGGTGCATGCTACCATCTAACGGACACATTTCGGTACTGCAGTTTGAAAGTAATTTCCCCGTCTAGGGATCTCTCAATGCCCTGGGCTGCGAAAGGAGGGCAAGGACACCCTATGTTCTCATGAGTGCAAAGCCCCCCCGGCTTCAAGGCATTCCAAAAGGAAAACCGGAGACACTGCTGTACACACACACACACACACACACACACACACACACACACACACACACAGAGAGAGAGAGAGAGAGAGAGAGAGATAGAGAGAGAGTAGTCACACAGTGGAATAAACTCCCCAGCGATGTGGTAGAAGCTGAAAGTTGGGGAACATTGTGATGGTCTATATTTCTTGGCAGATAATAAAAGATGCTCTTATCATGCCTCCGTTGATGTGTTATGATCCATAGGTTGCCGGCCGCCCGGCATTGCTCTGATCGGATGGACCGTGGGCTGCCTATGGCAGAGTATGGGCGATTCTTCAGCCGGCCCCGATGGCCCCCCAAACCGGGTGGCCACGAGGTGGGACCCCCCTGAGCACTGCCCCGGTGTTAGTTTTCCGAGAAATGCCCCCGTTGATTTGTTACGATTATTTTTCGCCCAGGCGATGTGCCTTTTCATTTTGTTTTGCACTTTCCTTCATTCCTTGGTGCATGCTGCCATCTAACGGACACATTTCGGTACTGCAGTTTGAAAGTAATTTCCCCGTCTAGGGATATCTCTCTCGTCTAGGGACACTGCTGTACACACACACACACACACACACACACACACACACACAGAGAGAGAGAGAGAGAGATAGAGAGAGAGTAGTCACACAGTGGAATAAACTCCCCAGCGATGTGGTAGAAGCTGAAAGTTGGGGAACATTGTGATGGTCTATATTTCTTGGCAGATAATAAAAGATGCTCTTATCATGCCTCCGTTGATGTGTTATGATCCATAGGTTGCCGGCCGCCCGGCATTGCTCTGATCGGATGGACCGTGGGCTGCCTATGGCAGAGTATGGGCGATTCTTCAGCCGGCCCCGATGGCCCCCCAAACCGGGTGGCCACGAGGTGGGACCCCCCTGAGCACTGCCCCGGTGTTAGTTTTCCGAGAAATGCCCCCGTTGATTTGTTATGATTTTTTTTCCGCCGGCCGCCTGGTCGCCCTAATGTAAAGTCAATGGGAGTGAGGAGATAGAACATTTTTCAAAGTTTTTCACCCGGCCCCAAACGGCTCCAAAACACACTGGGGCTGTGGCTGGGACTCTCACCAGGACTGCCCCCTACTTTATTTCTGGATTAAAAAGCATTCTATATTAATTTTTCGATTTTTGGGACCCGGGACGCCTGGTCACCTAACTCCCCTTCTATCCCTATGGGGGGGGGACGGGGACATCGAAAACGCTCCCATCGCCGCCGAGGCACGCTGCGGGGACTCTCCCTACCATCGCCCCATGCTTCCTTTGAAGAATATATGACGTTTTTCAATTTTCACCGACATTTGAAAATCAAAACTTCAGAACATTTCATAGTTATTCTCAATGGGTTGTCTAGGGGCACACATCTCTAAACTGGGGGAAATGCTCAAAATGATTAAAAAGAAAAACAATGCCCCCAGACCCGGGGGGCTGATAGCTGGGAGCCCCCTGAGCACAGCCCCGGTGTTAGTTTTCGGAGAAATGCCCCCGTTGATTTGTTATGATTTTTTTTCCGCCGGCCGCCTGGTCGCCCTAATGTAAAGTCAATGGGAGTGAGGAGATAGAATATTTTTCAAAGTTTTTCACTCGGCCGTCTGGTCCCCTGACTCGAAAATTTTAAAGTGCTCCCATCGGTCCCAGACCCGGGTGGCCACGAGGTGGGACCCCCCTGAGCACTGCCCCGGTGTTAGTTTTCGGAGAAATGCCCCCGTTGATTTGTTATGATCCGTAGTTGCCGGCCGGCCGCCCGGCAGTGCTCTATCGGATGGAGCGTGGGCTGGCTATGGGAGATTTAGCGATTTTCGGAACCGGCCCCGATCGCCCCCCAAACCGGGTGGCCACGAGGTGGGACCCCCCTGAGCACTGCCCCGGTGTTAGTTTTCGGAGAAATGCCCCCGTTGATTTCTTATGATCCGTAGTTGCCGGCCGGCCGCCCGGCATTGCTCTATCGGATGGAGCGTGGGCTGGCTATGGGAGATTTAGCGATTTTCGGAACCGGCCCCGATCGCCCCCCAAACCGGGTGGCCACGAGGTGGGACCCCCCTGAGCACTGCCCCGGTGTTAGTTTTCGGAGAAATGCCCCCGTTGATTTCTTATGATCCGTAGTTGCCGGCCGGCCGCCCGGCATTGCTCTATCGGATGGAGCGTGGGCTGGCTATGGGAGATTTAGCGATTTTCGGAACCGGCCCCGATCGCCCCCCAAACCGGGTGGCCACGAGGTGGGACCCCCCTGAGCACTGCCCCGGTGTTAGTTTTCGGAGAAATGCCCCCGTTGATTTGTTATGATCCGTAGTTGCCGGCCGGCCGCCCGGCAGTGCTCTATCGGATGGAGCGTGGGCTGGCTATGGGAGATTTAGCGATTTTCGGAACCGGCCCCGATCGCCCCCCAAACCGGGTGGCCACGAGGTGGGACCCCCCTGAGCACTGCCCCGGTGTTAGTTTTCCGAGAAATGCCCCCGTTGATTTGTTATGATCCGTAGTTGCCGGCCGGCCGCCCGGCAGTGCTCTATCGGATGGAGCGTGGGCTGGCTATGGGAGATTTAGCGATTTTCGGAACCGGCCCCGATCGCCCCCCAAACCGGGTGGCCACGAGGTGGGACCCCCCTGAGCACTGCCCCGGTGTTAGTTTTCCGAGAAATGCCCCCGTTGATTTGTTATGATTATTTTTCGCCCAGGCGATGTGCCTTTTCATTTTGTTTTGCACTTTCCTTCATTCCTTGGTGCATGCTACCATCTAACGGACACATTTCGGTACTGCAGTTTGAAAGTAATTTCCCCGTCTAGGGATCTCTCAATGCCCTGGGCTGCGAAAGGAGGGCAAGGACACCCTATGTTCTCATGAGTGCAAAGCCCCCCCGGCTTCAAGGCATTCCAAAAGGAAAACCGGAGACACTGCTGTACACACACACACACACACACACACACACACACACACACACACACACAGAGAGAGAGAGAGAGAGAGAGAGAGATAGAGAGAGAGTAGTCACACAGTGGAATAAACTCCCCAGCGATGTGGTAGAAGCTGAAAGTTGGGGAACATTGTGATGGTCTATATTTCTTGGCAGATAATAAAAGATGCTCTTATCATGCCTCCGTTGATGTGTTATGATCCATAGGTTGCCGGCCGCCCGGCATTGCTCTGATCGGATGGACCGTGGGCTGCCTATGGCAGAGTATGGGCGATTCTTCAGCCGGCCCCGATGGCCCCCCAAACCGGGTGGCCACGAGGTGGGACCCCCCTGAGCACTGCCCCGGTGTTAGTTTTCCGAGAAATGCCCCCGTTGATTTGTTACGATTATTTTTCGCCCAGGCGATGTGCCTTTTCATTTTGTTTTGCACTTTCCTTCATTCCTTGGTGCATGCTGCCATCTAACGGACACATTTCGGTACTGCAGTTTGAAAGTAATTTCCCCGTCTAGGGATATCTCTCTCGTCTAGGGACACTGCTGTACACACACACACACACACACACACACACACACACACAGTGAGAGAGAGGGAGAGATAGAGAGAGGGAGAGAGAGAGAGAGAGAGGTGGAGAGGGAGAGAGAGATGGTGATAGAGAGAGAGTCGTCACACTCTGGAACAAACTCCCCAGAAGCTGAAAGTTGGGGAACATTATGATGATCTTTATTTCTTGGCAGATAATAAATGATGATCTTACAGAGGGCGACTTACAACACCAGTGCAAACATACAGCGAAGTACAAGGCATCAATCACGACAGAATCCCTTGAGTTAAAGCAGCAGATTCAGAATAACACACGTCCAAACAGACTGGAGAGGACCCTAAAACGAGCACGAAAGGTGTCGAATATGTGGCCTCCTCTCGCTTGTAAACTCTCTCGTGTTCCTGTCGATGGGGTCGGCGGCTCGGGGCAGCGGCCTAGCAGCAGCAGGCAGGCAGGCAGACCTCCAGGGCTGGCAGGCAGGCAGGCAGGGCTGTGTGGCTGGGGAGGGCAGGCTGGCAGGCTGGTAGGCCGTGCTGCTGCCAGGGCTGGAAGGCTGACCTCCAGGGCTGGAAGGCTGACTTCCAGGGCTGGATGGCAGGCAGGCAGACCTCCAGGGCTGGAAGGCTGACCTCCAGGGCAGGCAGGCAGGGCTGTGTGGCTGGGGAGGGCAGGCTGGCAGGCTGGTAGGCCGTGCTGCCAGGGCTGGAAGGCTGACCTCCAGGGCAGGCAGGCAGGCAGGCAGGGCTGGAAGGCAGGCAGGCAGACCTCCAGGGCTGGAAGGCTGACCTCCAGGGCAGGCAGGCAGGGCTGTGTGGCTGGGGAGGGCAGGCTGGCAGGCTGGTAGGCCGTGCTGCCAGGGCTGGAAGGCTGACCTCCAGGGCTAACAGGCAGGCAGGCAGACCTCCAGGGCTGGATAGCAGACCTCCAGGGCTAACAGGCTGACCTCCAGGGCTAACAGGCAGACCTCCAGGGCAGGCAGGCAGACCTCCAGGGCTAACAGGCAGGCAGGCAGACCTCCAGGGCTGGCAGGCTGACCTCCAGGGCAGGCAGTGCTGCTGCCAGGGCAGGCAGGCAGACCTCCAGGGCTAACAGGCAGGCAGGCAGACCTCCAGGGCTGGAAGGCAGACCTCCAGGGCAGGCAGGCAGACCTCCAGGGCTGGATAGCAGACCTCCAGGGCTAACAGGCAGGCAGGCAGACCTCCAGGGCTGGATAGCAGACCTCCAGGGCAGGCAGTGCTGCTACCAGGGCAGGCAGGCAGACCTCCAGGGCTGGAAGGCAGACCTCCAGGGCAGGCAGGCAGACCTCCAGGGCAGGCAGGCAGACCTCCAGGGCTGGATAGCAGACCTCCAGGGCTAACAGGCAGACCTCCAGGGCAGGCAGGCTGACCTCCAGGGCAGGCAGTGCTGCTGCCAGGGCAGGCAGGCAGACCTCCAGGGCTGGATAGCAGACCTCCAGGGCTAACAGGCAGACCTCCAGGGCTGGATAGCAGACCTCCAGGGCAGGCCGGCAGACCTCCAGGGCAGGCAGTGCTGCTACCAGGGCAGGCAGGCAGACCTCCAGGGCTGGATAGCAGACCTCCAGGGCAGGCAGTGCTGCTACCAGGGCTGGATAGCAGACCTCCAGGGCAGGCAGGCAGACCTCCAGGGCTAACAGGCTGACCTCCAGGGCTAACAGGCAGGCAGGCAGACCTCCAGGGCTGGATAGCAGACCTCCAGGGCTAACAGGCAGACCTCCAGGGCTGGATAGCAGACCTCCAGGGCTGGCAGGCAGACCTCCAGGGCTGGATAGCAGACCTCCAGGGCTAACAGGCAGGCAGGCAGACCTCCAGGGCAGGCAGGCAGACCTCCAGGGCAGGCAGGCAGACCTCCAGGGCAGGCAGTGCTGCTGCCAGGGCAGGCAGGCAGACCTCCAGGGCTGGATAGCAGACCTCCAGGGCTAACAGGCAGACCTCCAGGGCTGGATAGCAGACCTCCAGGGCTGGCAGGCTGACCTCCAGGGCTAACAGGCAGGCAGGCAGACCTCCAGGGCTGGATAGCAGACCTCCAGGGCTAACAGGCAGACCTCCAGGGCTGGATAGCAGACCTCCAGGGCTGGCAGGCAGACCTCCAGGGCTGGATAGCAGACCTCCAGGGCTAACAGGCAGGCAGGCAGACCTCCAGGGCAGGCAGGCAGACCTCCAGGGCAGGCAGGCAGACCTCCAGGGCAGGCAGTGCTGCTGCCAGGGCAGGCAGGCAGACCTCCAGGGCTGGATAGCAGACCTCCAGGGCTAACAGGCAGACCTCCAGGGCTGGATAGCAGACCTCCAGGGCAGGCAGTGCTGCTACCAGGGCAGGCAGTGCTGCTGCCAGGGCTGGAAGGCAGACCTCCAGGGCTAACAGGCAGACCTCCAGGGCTGGCAGGCTGACCTCCAGGGCAGGCAGTGCTGCTGCCAGGGCAGGCAGGCAGACCTCCAGGGCTGGATGGCAGGCAGGCAGACCTCCAGGGCTGGATAGCAGACCTCCAGGGCTAACAGGCTGACCTCCAGGGCTAACAGGCAGACCTCCAGGGCTAACAGGCAGGCAGGCAGACCTCCAGGGCTGGATAGCTGACCTCCAGGGCTGGATAGCTGACCTCCAGGGCTAACAGGCAGACCTCCAGGGCTGGATAGCAGACCTCCAGGGCAGGCAGTGCTGCTACCAGGGCTGGATAGCAGACCTCCAGGGCAGGCAGGCAGACCTCCAGGGCTAACAGGCTGACCTCCAGGGCTAACAGGCAGGCAGGCAGACCTCCAGGGCTGGATAGCAGACCTCCAGGGCTAACAGGCAGACCTCCAGGGCTGGATAGCAGACCTCCAGGGCTGGCAGGCTGACCTCCAGGGCTAACAGGCAGGCAGGCAGACCTCCAGGGCTGGATAGCAGACCTCCAGGGCTAACAGGCTGACCTCCAGGCCAGGCAGTGCTGCTGCCAGGGCAGGCAGGCAGGCAGGGCTGGATAGCAGACCTCCAGGGCTAACAGGCTGACCTCCAGGGCTGGATAGCAGACCTCCAGGGCAGGCAGGCTGACCTCCAGGGCAGGCAGTGCTGCTACCAGGGCTGGATAGCAGACCTCCAGGGCTGGATGGCAGGCAGGCAGACCTCCAGGGCTGGATAGCAGACCTCCAGGGCTAACAGGCTGACCTCCAGGGCTAACAGGCAGACCTCCAGGGCTGGATAGCAGACCTCCAGGGCAGGCAGGCAGACCTCCAGGGCAGGCAGGCAGACCTCCAGGGCTGGATAGCAGACCTCCAGGGCTAACAGGCAGACCTCCAGGGCAGGCAGGCTGACCTCCAGGGCAGGCAGTGCTGCTACCAGGGCAGGCAGGCAGACCTCCAGGGCAGGCAGTGCTGCTGCCAGGGCAGGCAGGCAGACCTCCAGGGCTAACAGGCAGGCAGGCAGACCTCCAGGGCTGGATAGCAGACCTCCAGGGCAGGCAGGCAGACCTCCAGGGCTGGATAGCAGACCTCCAGGGCTAACAGGCTGACCTCCAGGGCTAACAGGCAGGCAGGCAGACCTCCAGGGCTGGAAGGCAGGCAGTGCTGCTACCAGGGCAGGCAGGCTGTCCTCCAGGGCTGGAAGGCAGACCTCCAGGGCAGGCAGGCAGACCTCCAGGGCAGGCAGTGCTGCTACCAGGGCTGGATAGCAGACCTCCAGGGCTGGATGGCAGGCAGGCAGACCTCCAGGGCTGGATAGCAGACCTCCAGGGCTAACAGGCTGACCTCCAGGGCTAACAGGCAGACCTCCAGGGCTGGATAGCAGACCTCCAGGGCAGGCAGGCAGACCTCCAGGGCAGGCAGGCAGACCTCCAGGGCTGGATAGCAGACCTCCAGGGCTAACAGGCAGACCTCCAGGGCAGGCAGGCTGACCTCCAGGGCAGGCAGTGCTGCTACCAGGGCAGGCAGGCAGACCTCCAGGGCAGGCAGTGCTGCTGCCAGGGCAGGCAGGCAGACCTCCAGGGCTAACAGGCAGGCAGGCAGACCTCCAGGGCTGGATAGCAGACCTCCAGGGCAGGCAGGCAGACCTCCAGGGCTGGATAGCAGACCTCCAGGGCTAACAGGCTGACCTCCAGGGCTAACAGGCAGGCAGGCAGACCTCCAGGGCTGGAAGGCAGGCAGTGCTGCTACCAGGGCAGGCAGGCTGTCCTCCAGGGCTGGAAGGCAGACCTCCAGGGCAGGCAGGCAGACCTCCAGGGCAGGCAGTGCTGCTACCAGGGCTGGATAGCAGACCTCCAGGGCTGGAAGGCAGGCAGGCAGACCTCCAGGGCAGGCAGTGCTGCTACCAGGGCTGGATAGCAGACCTCCAGGGCTAACAGGCAGACCTCCAGGGCTGGAAGGCAGGCAGTGCTGCTACCAGGGCAGGCAGGCTGTCCTCCAGGGCTGGAAGGCAGACCTCCAGGGCTGGCAGGCTGACCTCCAGGGCAGGCAGGCCGGGCCCCCGGTGCTGCATCTCGGCCGCTGCCTGGGGCGGACCGGCCCGGGTGCCCTTGCGCTTTTTCGACACCAGGGGGCAGTTGGGTGCCATTCCGTCCCTCGTGTGGCGAAATGGCGGTACTGCACCTCCGCCTTTTTGCTGGAGAAAGTCCGCAGTCGGGACAATGCGCCACACGGTCCGTCGGCAGGAGGCCCGGGCCCGGGCACAACTCCCCGGTGGGGACGGACGCCGGGCTGGAGCTTCCCTTCAGCACACACACTCACTCACTCACTCTCTGACCGACCGACCGACCGACGGCTCCCAGCGCTCAGCCTGCAGGGCTACACACCCCGGTGGGTGCGGGCTCCGGGCTGGAGCTCTCCTTCAGCACACACACTCACTCTCTGACCGACCGAACGACCGACGGCTCCCAGCGCTCAGT
>NW_027102999.1:190000-200000 GCF_036373705.1 Amia ocellicauda | reverse complement strand
ATTTTTCAAAGTTTTTCACTCGGCCGCCTGGTCCCCTGACTCGAAAATTTTAAAGTGCTCCCATCGGTCCCGGGATAGGGTGGCTGATAGCTGGGAGCCCCCTGAGCACAGCCCCGGTGTTAGTTTTCGGAGAAATGCCCCCGTTGATTTGTTATGATTTTTTTTCCGCCGGCCGCCTGGTCGCCCTAATGTAAAGTCAATGGGAGTGAGGAGATAGAACATTTTTCAAAGTTTTTCACCCGGCCCCAAACGGCTCCAAAACACACTGGGGCTGTGGCTGGGACTCTCACCAGGACTGCCCCCTACTTTATTTCTGGATTAAAAAGCATTCTATATTAATTTTTCGATTTTTGGGACCCGGGACGCCTGGTCACCTAACTCCCCTTCTATCCCTATGGGGGGGGGACGGGGACATCGAAAACGCTCCCATCGCCGCCGAGGCACGCTGCGGGGACTCTCCCTACCATCGCCCCATGCTTCCTTTGAAGAATATATGACGTTTTTCAATTTTCACCGACATTTGAAAATCAAAACTTCAGAACATTTCATAGTTATTCTCAATGGGTTGTCTAGGGGCACACATCTCTAAACTGGGGGAAATGCTCAAAATGATTAAAAAGAAAAACAATGCCCCCAGACCCGGGGGGCTGATAGCTGGGAGCCCCCTGAGCACAGCCCCGGTGTTAGTTTTCGGAGAAATGCCCCCGTTGATTTGTTATGATTTTTTTTCCGCCGGCCGCCTGGTCGCCCTAATGTAAAGTCAATGGGAGTGAGGAGATAGAATATTTTTCAAAGTTTTTCACTCGGCCGTCTGGTCCCCTGACTCGAAAATTTTAAAGTGCTCCCATCGGTCCCGGGATAGGGTGGCTGATAGCTGGGAGCCCCCTGAGCACAGCCCCGGTGTTAGTTTTCGGAGAAATGCCCCCGTTGATTTGTTATGATTTTTTTTCCGCCGGCCGCCTGGTCGCCCTAATGTAAAGTCAATGGGAGTGAGGAGATAGAATATTTTTCAAAGTTTTTCACTCGGCCGTCTGGTCCCCTGACTCGAAAATTTTAAAGTGCTCCCATCGGTCCCGGGATAGGGTGGCTGATAGCTGGGAGCCCCCTGAGCACAGCCCCGGTGTTAGTTTTCGGAGAAATGCCCCCGTTGATTTGTTATGATTTTTTTTCCGCCGGCCGCCTGGTCGCCCTAATGTAAAGTCAATGGGAGTGAGGAGATAGAATATTTTTCAAAGTTTTTCACTCGGCCGTCTGGTCCCCTGACTCGAAAATTTTAAAGTGCTCCCATCGGTCCCAGACCCGGGTGGCCACGAGGTGGGACCCCCCTGAGCACTGCCCCGGTGTTAGTTTTCGGAGAAATGCCCCCGTTGATTTGTTATGATTTTTTTTCCGCCGGCCGCCTGGTCGCCCTAATGTAAAGTCAATGGGAGTGAGGAGATAGAATATTTTTCAAAGTTTTTCACTCGGCCGTCTGGTCCCCTGACTCGAAAATTTTAAAGTGCTCCCATCGGTCCCAGACCCGGGTGGCCACGAGGTGGGACCCCCCTGAGCACTGCCCCGGTGTTAGTTTTCGGAGAAATGCCCCCGTTGATTTGTTATGATCCGTAGTTGCCGGCCGGCCGCCCGGCATTGCTCTATCGGATGGAGCGTGGGCTGGCTATGGGAGATTTAGCGATTTTCGGAACCGGCCCCGATCGCCCCCCAAACCGGGTGGCCACGAGGTGGGACCCCCCTGAGCACTGCCCCGGTGTTAGTTTTCGGAGAAATGCCCCCGTTGATTTGTTATGATCCGTAGTTGCCGGCCGGCCGCCCGGCATTGCTCTATCGGATGGAGCGTGGGCTGGCTATGGGAGATTTAGCGATTTTCGGAACCGGCCCCGATCGCCCCCCAAACCGGGTGGCCACGAGGTGGGACCCCCCTGAGCACTGCCCCGGTGTTAGTTTTCCGAGAAATGCCCCCGTTGATTTGTTATGATCCGTAGTTGCCGGCCGGCCGCCCGGCAGTGCTCTATCGGATGGAGCGTGGGCTGGCTATGGGAGATTTAGCGATTTTCGGAACCGGCCCCGATCGCCCCCCAAACCGGGTGGCCACGAGGTGGGACCCCCCTGAGCACTGCCCCGGTGTTAGTTTTCCGAGAAATGCCCCCGTTGATTTGTTATGATCCGTAGTTGCCGGCCGGCCGCCCGGCAGTGCTCTATCGGATGGAGCGTGGGCTGGCTATGGGAGATTTAGCGATTTTCGGAACCGGCCCCGATCGCCCCCCAAACCGGGTGGCCACGAGGTGGGACCCCCCTGAGCACTGCCCCGGTGTTAGTTTTCGGAGAAATGCCCCCGTTGATTTGTTATGATCCGTAGTTGCCGGCCGGCCGCCCGGCAGTGCTCTATCGGATGGAGCGTGGGCTGGCTATGGGAGATTTAGCGATTTTCGGAACCGGCCCCGATCGCCCCCCAAACCGGGTGGCCACGAGGTGGGACCCCCCTGAGCACTGCCCCGGTGTTAGTTTTCGGAGAAATGCCCCCGTTGATTTGTTATGATCCGTAGTTGCCGGCCGGCCGCCCGGCAGTGCTCTATCGGATGGAGCGTGGGCTGGCTATGGGAGATTTAGCGATTTTCGGAACCGGCCCCGATCGCCCCCCAAACCGGGTGGCCACGAGGTGGGACCCCCCTGAGCACTGCCCCGGTGTTAGTTTTCCGAGAAATGCCCCCGTTGATTTGTTATGATCCGTAGTTGCCGGCCGGCCGCCCGGCAGTGCTCTATCGGATGGAGCGTGGGCTGGCTATGGGAGATTTAGCGATTTTCGGAACCGGCCCCGATCGCCCCCCAAACCGGGTGGCCACGAGGTGGGACCCCCCTGAGCACTGCCCCGGTGTTAGTTTTCCGAGAAATGCCCCCGTTGATTTGTTATGATCCGTAGTTGCCGGCCGGCCGCCCGGCAGTGCTCTATCGGATGGAGCGTGGGCTGGCTATGGGAGATTTAGCGATTTTCGGAACCGGCCCCGATCGCCCCCCAAACCGGGTGGCCACGAGGTGGGACCCCCCTGAGCACTGCCCCGGTGTTAGTTTTCCGAGAAATGCCCCCGTTGATTTGTTATGATCCGTAGTTGCCGGCCGGCCGCCCGGCAGTGCTCTATCGGATGGAGCGTGGGCTGGCTATGGGAGATTTAGCGATTTTCGGAACCGGCCCCGATCGCCCCCCAAACCGGGTGGCCACGAGGTGGGACCCCCCTGAGCACTGCCCCGGTGTTAGTTTTCGGAGAAATGCCCCCGTTGATTTGTTATGATCCGTAGTTGCCGGCCGGCCGCCCGGCAGTGCTCTATCGGATGGAGCGTGGGCTGGCTATGGGAGATTTAGCGATTTTCGGAACCGGCCCCGATCGCCCCCCAAACCGGGTGGCCACGAGGTGGGACCCCCCTGAGCACTGCCCCGGTGTTAGTTTTCGGAGAAATGCCCCCGTTGATTTGTTATGATCCGTAGTTGCCGGCCGGCCGCCCGGCATTGCTCTATCGGATGGAGCGTGGGCTGGCTATGGGAGATTTAGCGATTTTCGGAACCGGCCCCGATCGCCCCCCAAACCGGGTGGCCACGAGGTGGGACCCCCCTGAGCACTGCCCCGGTGTTAGTTTTCGGAGAAATGCCCCCGTTGATTTGTTACGATTATTTTTCGCCCAGGCGATGTGCCTTTTCATTTTGTTTTGCACTTTCCTTCATTCCTTGGTGCATGCTACCATCTAACGGACACATTTCGGTACTGCAGTTTGAAAGTAATTTCCCCGTCTAGGGATCTCTCTCTCGTCTAGGGACACTGCTGTACACACACACACACACACACACACACACACACACACACACACACACACACACACACACACACAGTGAGAGAGAGGGAGAGATAGAGAGAGAGAGAGGTGGAGAGGGAGAGAGAGGTGGAGATAGAGAGATGGAGATAGAGATGGAGATAGAGAGAGATGGAGATAGAGAGAGAGATGGAGATGGAGAGAGAGATGGTGATAGAGAGATAGAGATAGAGAGAGAGATGGTGATAGAGAGAGAGATGGTGATAGAGAGATGGAGATAGAGAGAGAGATGGTGATAGAGAGAGAGTCGTCACACTCTGGAACAAACTCCCCAGAAGCTGAAAGTTGGGGAACATTATGATGATCTTTATTTCTTGGCAGATAATAAATGATGATCTTACAGAGGGCGACTTACAACACCAGTGCAAACATACAGCGAAGGACAAGGCATCAATCGCGACAGAATCCCTTGAGTTAAAGCAGCAGATTCAGAATAACACACGTCAAAACAGACTGGAGACTAAAACGAGCACGAAAGGTGTCGAATATGTGGCCTCCTCTCGCTTGTAAACTCTCTCGTGTTCCTGTCGATGGGGTCGGCGGCTCGGGGCAGCGGCCTAGCAGCAGCAGGCAGGCCACCCGGCTGCCTGGGGCTGACCTCCGGGGCAGGCAGGCAGGCTGACCTCCAGGGCAGGCAGGCAGGCAGGCAGGCAGACCTCCAGGGCTAACAGGCTGACCTCCAGGGCTGGCAGGCTGACCTCCAGGGCTGGAAGGCAGGATGGCAGACCTCCAGGGCAGGCAGGCAGGCAGGCAGGCAGGCAGGCAGACCTCCAGGGCTGGCAGGGAGACCTCCAGGGCTGGCAGGCAGGCAGGCAGGGCTGTGTGGCTGGGGAGGGCAGGCTGGCAGGCAGGTAGGCCGTGCTGCTGCCAGGGCTGGAAGGCTGACCTCCAGGGCAGGCAGGCAGGCAGACCTCCAGGGCAGGCAGGCAGGTAGGCCGTGCTGCTGCCAGGGCTGGCAGGCTGACCTCCAGGGCAGGCAGGCAGGCAGGCAGACCTCCAGGGCTGGCAGGCTGACCTCCAGGGCAGGCAGGCAGGCAGGCAGGCAGACCTCCAGGGCTAACAGGCTGACCTCCAGGGCTGGCAGGCTGACCTCCAGGGCTGGAAGGCAGGATGGCAGACCTCCAGGGCAGGCAGGCAGGCAGGCAGGCAGGCAGGCAGACCTCCAGGGCTGGCAGGGAGACCTCCAGGGCTGGCAGGCAGGCAGGCAGGGCTGTGTGGCTGGGGAGGGCAGGCTGGCAGGCAGGTAGGCCGTGCTGCTGCCAGGGCTGGAAGGCTGACCTCCAGGGCAGGCAGGCAGGCAGACCTCCAGGGCAGGCAGGCAGGTAGGCCGTGCTGCTGCCAGGGCTGGCAGGCTGACCTCCAGGGCAGGCAGGCAGGCAGGCAGACCTCCAGGGCTGGCAGGCTGACCTCCAGGGCAGGCAGGCAGGCAGGCAGGCAGACCTCCAGGGCTAACAGGCTGACCTCCAGGGCTGGCAGGCTGACCTCCAGGGCTGGAAGGCAGGATGGCAGACCTCCAGGGCAGGCAGGCAGGCAGGCAGGCAGGCAGGCAGACCTCCAGGGCTGGCAGGGAGACCTCCAGGGCTGGCAGGCAGGCAGGCAGGGCTGTGTGGCTGGGGAGGGCAGGCTGGCAGGCAGGTAGGCCGTGCTGCTGCCAGGGCTGGAAGGCTGACCTCCAGGGCAGGCAGGCAGGCAGACCTCGAGGGCAGGCAGGCAGGTAGGCCGTGCTGCTACCAGGGCAGGCAGGCAGACCTCCAGGGCTAACAGGCTGACCTCCAGGGCAGGCAGTGCTGCTACCAGGGCTGGATAGCAGACCTCCAGGGCTGGATAGCAGACCTCCAGGGCTAACAGGCAGACCTCCAGGGCTGGCAGGCAGGCAGGCAGACCTCCAGGGCAGGCAGTGCTGCTACCAGGGCTGGATAGCAGACCTCCAGGGCAGGCAGTGCTGCTACCAGGGCAGGCAGTGCTGCTGCCAGGGCTGGATGGCAGGCAGGCAGACCTCCAGGGCTAACAGGCTGACCTCCAGGGCAGGCAGGCAGACCTCCAGGGCTAACAGGCTGACCTCCAGGGCAGGCAGTGCTGCTACCAGGGCAGGCAGGCTGTCCTCCAGGGCTGGATAGCAGACCTCCAGGGCAGGCAGTGCTGCCACCAGGGCAGGCAGGCTGTCCTCCAGGGCTGGATAGCAGACCTCCAGGGCAGGCAGTGCTGCTACCAGGGCAGGCAGGCTGTCCTCCAGGGCTGGATAGCAGACCTCCAGGGCAGGCAGTGCTGCTACCAGGGCAGGCAGTGCTGCTGCCAGGGCTGGATGGCAGGCAGGCAGACCTCCAGGGCTGGATAGCAGACCTCCAGGGCTAACAGGCTGACCTCCAGGGCTGGCAGGCTGACCTCCAGGGCTGGAAGGCAGGATGGCAGACCTCCAGGGCAGGCAGGCAGGCAGGCAGGCAGGCAGGCAGACCTCCAGGGCTGGCAGGGAGACCTCCAGGGCTGGCAGGCAGGCAGGCAGGGCTGTGTGGCTGGGGAGGGCAGGCTGGCAGGCAGGTAGGCCGTGCTGCTGCCAGGGCTGGAAGGCTGACCTCCAGGGCAGGCAGGCAGGCAGACCTCGAGGGCAGGCAGGCAGGTAGGCCGTGCTGCTACCAGGGCAGGCAGGCAGACCTCCAGGGCTAACAGGCTGACCTCCAGGGCAGGCAGTGCTGCTACCAGGGCTGGATAGCAGACCTCCAGGGCTGGATAGCAGACCTCCAGGGCTAACAGGCAGACCTCCAGGGCTGGCAGGCAGGCAGGCAGACCTCCAGGGCAGGCAGTGCTGCTACCAGGGCTGGATAGCAGACCTCCAGGGCAGGCAGTGCTGCTACCAGGGCAGGCAGTGCTGCTGCCAGGGCTGGATGGCAGGCAGGCAGACCTCCAGGGCTAACAGGCTGACCTCCAGGGCAGGCAGGCAGACCTCCAGGGCTAACAGGCTGACCTCCAGGGCAGGCAGTGCTGCTACCAGGGCAGGCAGGCTGTCCTCCAGGGCTGGATAGCAGACCTCCAGGGCAGGCAGTGCTGCCACCAGGGCAGGCAGGCTGTCCTCCAGGGCTAACAGGCAGACCTCCAGGGCTAACAGGCAGACCTCCAGGGCAGGCAGGCAGACCTCCAGGGCAGGCAGTGCTGCTACCAGGGCTGGATAGCAGACCTCCAGGGCTAACAGGCAGACCTCCAGGGCTGGCAGTGCTGCTACCAGGGCTGGATAGCAGACCTCCAGGGCTGGATAGCAGACCTCCAGGGCTAACAGGCAGACCTCCAGGGCAGGCAGGCAGACCTCCAGGGCTGGATAGCTGACCTCCAGGGCTGGATAGCAGACCTCCAGGGCTAACAGGCTGACCTCCAGGGCTAACAGGCAGACCTCCAGGGCAGGCAGGCAGACCTCCAGGGCAGGCAGTGCTGCTACCAGGGCTGGATAGCAGACCTCCAGGGCTAACAGGCAGACCTCCAGGGCTGGAAGGCAGGCAGTGCTGCTACCAGGGCAGGCAGGCTGTCCTCCAGGGCTGGAAGGCAGACCTCCAGGGCAGGCAGGCAGACCTCCAGGGCAGGCAGTGCTGCTACCAGGGCTGGATAGCAGACCTCCAGGGCTGGATAGCAGACCTCCAGGGCTAACAGGCAGACCTCCAGGGCTGGCAGGCTGACCTCCAGGGCAGGCAGGCAGGCAGGCAGACCTCCAGGGCTGGATAGCTGACCTCCAGGGCTGGATAGCAGACCTCCAGGGCTAACAGGCTGACCTCCAGGGCTAACAGGCAGACCTCCAGGGCAGGCAGGCAGACCTCCAGGGCAGGCAGTGCTGCTACCAGGGCTGGATAGCAGACCTCCAGGGCTAACAGGCAGACCTCCAGGGCTGGAAGGCAGGCAGTGCTGCTACCAGGGCAGGCAGGCTGTCCTCCAGGGCTGGAAGGCAGACCTCCAGGGCAGGCAGGCAGACCTCCAGGGCAGGCAGTGCTGCTACCAGGGCTGGATAGCAGACCTCCAGGGCTGGAAGGCAGGCAGGCAGACCTCCAGGGCAGGCAGTGCTGCTACCAGGGCTGGATAGCAGACCTCCAGGGCTGGAAGGCAGACCTCCAGGGCAGGCAGGCAGACCTCCAGGGCAGGCAGTGCTGCTACCAGGGCTGGATAGCAGACCTCCAGGGCTGGAAGGCAGGCAGGCAGACCTCCAGGGCAGGCAGTGCTGCTACCAGGGCTGGATAGCAGACCTCCAGGGCTAACAGGCAGACCTCCAGGGCAGGCAGTGCTGCTACCAGGGCTGGATAGCAGACCTCCAGGGCTAACAGGCAGACCTCCAGGGCTGGAAGGCAGGCAGTGCTGCTACCAGGGCAGGCAGGCTGTCCTCCAGGGCTGGAAGGCAGACCTCCAGGGCAGGCAGGCAGACCTCCAGGGCAGGCAGTGCTGCTACCAGGGCTGGATAGCAGACCTCCAGGGCTGGAAGGCAGGCAGGCAGACCTCCAGGGCAGGCAGTGCTGCTACCAGGGCTGGATAGCAGACCTCCAGGGCTAACAGGCAGACCTCCAGGGCTGGCAGTGCTGCTACCAGGGCTGGATAGCAGACCTCCAGGGCTGGATAGCAGACCTCCAGGGCTAACAGGCAGACCTCCAGGGCTGGCAGGCTGACCTCCAGGGCAGGCAGGCAGGCAGGCAGACCTCCAGGGCTGGATAGCTGACCTCCAGGGCTGGAAGGCAGACCTCCAGGGCTGGCAGGCTGACCTCCAGGGCAGGCAGGCCGGGCCCCCGGTGCTGCATCTCGGCCGCTGCCTGGGGCGGACCGGCCCGGGTGCCCTTGCGCTTTTTCGACACCAGGGGGCAGTTGGGTGCCATTCCGTCCCTCGTGTGGCGAAATGGCGGTACTGCACCTCCGCCTTTTTGCTGGAGAAAGTCCGCAGTCGGGACAATGCGCCACACGGTCCGTCGGCAGGAGGCCCGGGCCCGGGCACAACTCCCCGGTGGGGACGGACGCCGGGCTGGAGCTTCCCTTCAGCACACACACTCACTCACTCACTCTCTGACCGACCGACCGACCGACGGCTCCCAGCGCTCAGCCTGCAGGGCTACACACCCCGGTGGGTGCGGGCTCCGGGCTGGAGCTCTCCTTCAGCACACACACTCACTCTCTGACCGACCGAACGACCGACGGCTCCCAGCGCTCAGTCAGCAGGCCTACTCCTCCCCGGTGGGGACGGACGCCGGGCTGGAGCTTTCCTTCAGCACACACACTCACTGACTGACCGACCGACGGCTCCCAGCGCTCAGCCTGCAGGGCTACACACCCCGGTGGGTGCGGGCTCCGGGCTGGAGCTCTCCTTCAGCACACACACTCACTGACTGACCGACCGAACGACCGACGGCTCCCAGCGCTCAGCCTGCAGGGCTACACCTCCCCGGTGGGTGCGGGCTCCGGGCTGGAGCTTCCCTTCAGCACACACACTCACTCTCTGACCGACCGACCGACCGACGGCTCCCAGCGCTCAGCCTGCAGGGCTACACCTCCCCGGTGGGTGCGGGCTCCGGGCTGGAGCACACACACTCACTGACTGACCGACCGAACGACCGACGGCTCCCAGCGCTCAGCCTGCAGGGCTACACCTCCCCGGTGGGTGCGGGCTCCGGGCTGGAGCTTTCCTTCAGCACACACACTCACTGACTGACCGACCGAACGACCGACGGCTCCCAGCGCTCAGCCTGCAGGGCTACACCTCCCCGGTGGGTGCGGGCTCCGGGCTGGAGCTCTCCTTCAGCACACACACTCACTCTCTGACCGACCGAACGACCGACGGCTCCCAGCGCTCAGCCTGCAGGGCTACACCTCCCCGGTGGGTGCGGGCTCCGGGCTGGAGCTCTCCTTCAGCACACACACTCACTCTCTGACCGACCGAACGACCGACGGCTCCCAGCGCTCAGTCAGCAGGCCTACTCCTCCCCGGTGGGTGCGGGCTCCGGGCTGGAGCTTTCCTTCAGCACACACACTCACTGACTGACCGACCGAACGACCGACGGCTCCCAGCGCTCGGCCTGCAGGGCTACACCTCACCGGTGGGTGCGGGCTCCGCGCTGGAGCTTTCCTTCAGCACTCACTGACCGACGGCTCCCGGCGCTCAGCCTGCAGGGCTACACCTCCCCGGTGGGTG
>NW_027102999.1:167500-180000 GCF_036373705.1 Amia ocellicauda | reverse complement strand
ATACATATGTCCGTTCCGTGGGAGCCACCGGAGATATGTCAGAGCCCGTACGCCCCCCGCACTCACCCTTAAAGGCCCGCAAGCCCTTGGGGTTCCTGCCGGGGGCGGGCAGCATACATATGTCCGTTCCGTGGGAACCACCGGGGAGATGTCAGAGCCCGTGAAACCCCGAAAGACAGACCCTTAAAGGCCCGCAAGCCCTTGGGGTGAACGTCTGGGGCGGGCAGCATACATACACCCCGGTCGGGAACCACAGGGAGGTGAGGTCAGAGCCCGTGAAACCCCGAAAGACAGACCCTTAAAGGCCCGCAAGCCCTTGGGGTGAACGTCTGGGGCGGGCAGCATACACACTCTCCACGGCGGGCCGCGAAGACTTAGCGGGCGCAGCCGCCGGAGCGGGCCGCCGACGAGGCCTGAAACGCGGGGTGCGGCCGGGACCGTTCCCCCCCTTGCATTTCGCTGGATGATCAGACAGTCGCAAAGAACCGTCTGAAAATCCCGGGCCAAGTCCAGAAAGTGTCCGTAAAAGAGCTAGCGGGGCCCAGCCACTTTCCTCCAGCAAGTGCCCTTAGCTCAGTTTTGACCTCTCTCATTGCACTAAGTGTCTTCAAAAACCCAGTTCCTGTATTTCCCCCGGCACCGTAGAGAAATGCTGACAGCCTGGAACACTGTGGCGGCTGCACACGGCACTCCCATGCCCGCCGCGAGCAGCCTAGCCCCGCCTCAGACCCGCGAGAACCGCCCATCGGCACACGGCCCGCTGTGCGCCCGAGCCGTTTGGTGTAAAAACTGTCCAAAAGTGGTTTCGACCACTTAGGAACATCGTAGAGACTCGAAATAAAAAGGATTTTGTTGGAAAAGCGATTCTGAGGAAGGCTGTGTTAAAATTAATTTCGGGAAATGTCGTTTACCCCCCCCCAAATGGCTCCGAAGTACCCCCCCCCCACCCCCCCCCTAAAAAACCGTGTTCCGGGGGTTTTTCGAGAAAACAAACACACGGGGTATATAGAGGGGACTGAGACGAATCGAATGACGTGCTTTGCAAAGAAATCGGGGGCTCACAGCCCCCCCAGGAGAGGTTCAAAAGTCGGAGGACTGGTCACCTAACTCCCATTGAAGTCAATGGGGGAAAAATGAAAACTGTCAAAAAGGCTTAAAATGGTTCAAAAACCCACTGGGGCAGTAGATAATCATCCTATTTGAATTTTAAAAGTCTTAGTTTGGCGAAAAAATACCTTTTAATAATTGTTTTAGGGGTCAGAAAAATCAGCTCCGGCTGCCTGGTCACCTAGGGGAGATAGAAAATTTTTCTAAGTTTTTCACTCGGCCGCCTGGTCCCCTAACTCGAAAATTTTAAAGTGCTCCCATCGGTCCCGGGATAGGGTGGCTGATAGCTGGGAGCCCCCTGAGCACTGCCCCGGTGTTAGTTTTCGGAGAAATGCCCCCGTTGATTTGTTATGATTTTTTTTCCGCCGGCCGCCTGGTCGCCCTAATGCAAAGTCAATGGGAGTGAGGAGATAGAAAATTTTTCAAAGTTTTTCACTCGGCCGCCTGGTCCCCTGACTCGAAAATTTTAAAGTGCTCCCATCGGTCCCGGGATAGGGTGGCTGATAGCTGGGAGCCCCCTGAGCACAGCCCCGGTGTTAGTTTTCGGAGAAATGCCCCCGTTGATTTGTTATGATTTTTTTTCCGCCGGCCGCCTGGTCGCCCTAATGTAAAGTCAATGGGAGTGAGGAGATAGAACATTTTTCAAAGTTTTTCACCCGGCCCCAAACGGCTCCAAAACACACTGGGGCTGTGGCTGGGACTCTCACCAGGACTGCCCCCTACTTTATTTCTGGATTAAAAAGCATTCTATATTAATTTTTCGATTTTTGGGACCCGGGACGCCTGGTCACCTAACTCCCCTTCTATCCCTATGGGGGGGGGACGGGGACATCGAAAACGCTCCCATCGCCGCCGAGGCACGCTGCGGGGACTCTCCCTACCATCGCCCCATGCTTCCTTTGAAGAATATATGACGTTTTTCAATTTTCACCGACATTTGAAAATCAAAACTTCAGAACATTTCATAGTTATTCTCAATGGGTTGTCTAGGGGCACACATCTCTAAACTGGGGGAAATGCTCAAAATGATTAAAAAGAAAAACAATGCCCCCAGACCCGGGGGGCTGATAGCTGGGAGCCCCCTGAGCACAGCCCCGGTGTTAGTTTTCGGAGAAATGCCCCCGTTGATTTGTTATGATTTTTTTTCCGCCGGCCGCCTGGTCGCCCTAATGTAAAGTCAATGGGAGTGAGGAGATAGAATATTTTTCAAAGTTTTTCACTCGGCCGTCTGGTCCCCTGACTCGAAAATTTTAAAGTGCTCCCATCGGTCCCAGACCCGGGTGGCCACGAGGTGGGACCCCCCTGAGCACTGCCCCGGTGTTAGTTTTCGGAGAAATGCCCCCGTTGATTTGTTATGATCCGTAGTTGCCGGCCGGCCGCCCGGCAGTGCTCTATCGGATGGAGCGTGGGCTGGCTATGGGAGATTTAGCGATTTTCGGAACCGGCCCCGATCGCCCCCCAAACCGGGTGGCCACGAGGTGGGACCCCCCTGAGCACTGCCCCGGTGTTAGTTTTCGGAGAAATGCCCCCGTTGATTTCTTATGATCCGTAGTTGCCGGCCGGCCGCCCGGCATTGCTCTATCGGATGGAGCGTGGGCTGGCTATGGGAGATTTAGCGATTTTCGGAACCGGCCCCGATCGCCCCCCAAACCGGGTGGCCACGAGGTGGGACCCCCCTGAGCACTGCCCCGGTGTTAGTTTTCGGAGAAATGCCCCCGTTGATTTCTTATGATCCGTAGTTGCCGGCCGGCCGCCCGGCATTGCTCTATCGGATGGAGCGTGGGCTGGCTATGGGAGATTTAGCGATTTTCGGAACCGGCCCCGATCGCCCCCCAAACCGGGTGGCCACGAGGTGGGACCCCCCTGAGCACTGCCCCGGTGTTAGTTTTCGGAGAAATGCCCCCGTTGATTTGTTATGATCCGTAGTTGCCGGCCGGCCGCCCGGCAGTGCTCTATCGGATGGAGCGTGGGCTGGCTATGGGAGATTTAGCGATTTTCGGAACCGGCCCCGATCGCCCCCCAAACCGGGTGGCCACGAGGTGGGACCCCCCTGAGCACTGCCCCGGTGTTAGTTTTCCGAGAAATGCCCCCGTTGATTTGTTATGATCCGTAGTTGCCGGCCGGCCGCCCGGCAGTGCTCTATCGGATGGAGCGTGGGCTGGCTATGGGAGATTTAGCGATTTTCGGAACCGGCCCCGATCGCCCCCCAAACCGGGTGGCCACGAGGTGGGACCCCCCTGAGCACTGCCCCGGTGTTAGTTTTCCGAGAAATGCCCCCGTTGATTTGTTATGATTATTTTTCGCCCAGGCGATGTGCCTTTTCATTTTGTTTTGCACTTTCCTTCATTCCTTGGTGCATGCTACCATCTAACGGACACATTTCGGTACTGCAGTTTGAAAGTAATTTCCCCGTCTAGGGATCTCTCAATGCCCTGGGCTGCGAAAGGAGGGCAAGGACACCCTATGTTCTCATGAGTGCAAAGCCCCCCCGGCTTCAAGGCATTCCAAAAGGAAAACCGGAGACACTGCTGTACACACACACACACACACACACACACACACACACACACACACACACAGAGAGAGAGAGAGAGAGAGAGAGAGATAGAGAGAGAGTAGTCACACAGTGGAATAAACTCCCCAGCGATGTGGTAGAAGCTGAAAGTTGGGGAACATTGTGATGGTCTATATTTCTTGGCAGATAATAAAAGATGCTCTTATCATGCCTCCGTTGATGTGTTATGATCCATAGGTTGCCGGCCGCCCGGCATTGCTCTGATCGGATGGACCGTGGGCTGCCTATGGCAGAGTATGGGCGATTCTTCAGCCGGCCCCGATGGCCCCCCAAACCGGGTGGCCACGAGGTGGGACCCCCCTGAGCACTGCCCCGGTGTTAGTTTTCCGAGAAATGCCCCCGTTGATTTGTTACGATTATTTTTCGCCCAGGCGATGTGCCTTTTCATTTTGTTTTGCACTTTCCTTCATTCCTTGGTGCATGCTGCCATCTAACGGACACATTTCGGTACTGCAGTTTGAAAGTAATTTCCCCGTCTAGGGATATCTCTCTCGTCTAGGGACACTGCTGTACACACACACACACACACACACACACACACACACACAGAGAGAGAGAGAGAGAGATAGAGAGAGAGTAGTCACACAGTGGAATAAACTCCCCAGCGATGTGGTAGAAGCTGAAAGTTGGGGAACATTGTGATGGTCTATATTTCTTGGCAGATAATAAAAGATGCTCTTATCATGCCTCCGTTGATGTGTTATGATCCATAGGTTGCCGGCCGCCCGGCATTGCTCTGATCGGATGGACCGTGGGCTGCCTATGGCAGAGTATGGGCGATTCTTCAGCCGGCCCCGATGGCCCCCCAAACCGGGTGGCCACGAGGTGGGACCCCCCTGAGCACTGCCCCGGTGTTAGTTTTCGGAGAAATGCCCCCGTTGATTTGTTATGATCCGTAGTTGCCGGCCGGCCGCCCGGCAGTGCTCTATCGGATGGAGCGTGGGCTGGCTATGGGAGATTTAGCGATTTTCGGAACCGGCCCCGATCGCCCCCCAAACCGGGTGGCCACGAGGTGGGACCCCCCTGAGCACTGCCCCGGTGTTAGTTTTCCGAGAAATGCCCCCGTTGATTTGTTATGATCCGTAGTTGCCGGCCGGCCGCCCGGCAGTGCTCTATCGGATGGAGCGTGGGCTGGCTATGGGAGATTTAGCGATTTTCGGAACCGGCCCCGATCGCCCCCCAAACCGGGTGGCCACGAGGTGGGACCCCCCTGAGCACTGCCCCGGTGTTAGTTTTCCGAGAAATGCCCCCGTTGATTTGTTATGATCCGTAGTTGCCGGCCGGCCGCCCGGCAGTGCTCTATCGGATGGAGCGTGGGCTGGCTATGGGAGATTTAGCGATTTTCGGAACCGGCCCCGATCGCCCCCCAAACCGGGTGGCCACGAGGTGGGACCCCCCTGAGCACTGCCCCGGTGTTAGTTTTCGGAGAAATGCCCCCGTTGATTTGTTATGATCCGTAGTTGCCGGCCGGCCGCCCGGCAGTGCTCTATCGGATGGAGCGTGGGCTGGCTATGGGAGATTTAGCGATTTTCGGAACCGGCCCCGATCGCCCCCCAAACCGGGTGGCCACGAGGTGGGACCCCCCTGAGCACTGCCCCGGTGTTAGTTTTCGGAGAAATGCCCCCGTTGATTTGTTATGATCCGTAGTTGCCGGCCGGCCGCCCGGCAGTGCTCTATCGGATGGAGCGTGGGCTGGCTATGGGAGATTTAGCGATTTTCGGAACCGGCCCCGATCGCCCCCCAAACCGGGTGGCCACGAGGTGGGACCCCCCTGAGCACTGCCCCGGTGTTAGTTTTCCGAGAAATGCCCCCGTTGATTTGTTATGATCCGTAGTTGCCGGCCGGCCGCCCGGCAGTGCTCTATCGGATGGAGCGTGGGCTGGCTATGGGAGATTTAGCGATTTTCGGAACCGGCCCCGATCGCCCCCCAAACCGGGTGGCCACGAGGTGGGACCCCCCTGAGCACTGCCCCGGTGTTAGTTTTCGGAGAAATGCCCCCGTTGATTTGTTATGATCCGTAGTTGCCGGCCGGCCGCCCGGCAGTGCTCTATCGGATGGAGCGTGGGCTGGCTATGGGAGATTTAGCGATTTTCGGAACCGGCCCCGATCGCCCCCCAAACCGGGTGGCCACGAGGTGGGACCCCCCTGAGCACTGCCCCGGTGTTAGTTTTCGGAGAAATGCCCCCGTTGATTTGTTATGATCCGTAGTTGCCGGCCGGCCGCCCGGCAGTGCTCTATCGGATGGAGCGTGGGCTGGCTATGGGAGATTTAGCGATTTTCGGAACCGGCCCCGATCGCCCCCCAAACCGGGTGGCCACGAGGTGGGACCCCCCTGAGCACTGCCCCGGTGTTAGTTTTCCGAGAAATGCCCCCGTTGATTTGTTATGATCCGTAGTTGCCGGCCGGCCGCCCGGCAGTGCTCTATCGGATGGAGCGTGGGCTGGCTATGGGAGATTTAGCGATTTTCGGAACCGGCCCCGATCGCCCCCCAAACCGGGTGGCCACGAGGTGGGACCCCCCTGAGCACTGCCCCGGTGTTAGTTTTCCGAGAAATGCCCCCGTTGATTTGTTATGATTATTTTTCGCCCAGGCGATGTGCCTTTTCATTTTGTTTTGCACTTTCCTTCATTCCTTGGTGCATGCTACCATCTAACGGACACATTTCGGTACTGCAGTTTGAAAGTAATTTCCCCGTCTAGGGATCTCTCAATGCCCTGGGCTGCGAAAGGAGGGCAAGGACACCCTATGTTCTCATGAGTGCAAAGCCCCCCCGGCTTCAAGGCATTCCAAAAGGAAAACCGGAGACACTGCTGTACACACACACACACACACACACACACACACACACACACACACACACAGAGAGAGAGAGAGAGAGAGAGAGAGATAGAGAGAGAGTAGTCACACAGTGGAATAAACTCCCCAGCGATGTGGTAGAAGCTGAAAGTTGGGGAACATTGTGATGGTCTATATTTCTTGGCAGATAATAAAAGATGCTCTTATCATGCCTCCGTTGATGTGTTATGATCCATAGGTTGCCGGCCGCCCGGCATTGCTCTGATCGGATGGACCGTGGGCTGCCTATGGCAGAGTATGGGCGATTCTTCAGCCGGCCCCGATGGCCCCCCAAACCGGGTGGCCACGAGGTGGGACCCCCCTGAGCACTGCCCCGGTGTTAGTTTTCCGAGAAATGCCCCCGTTGATTTGTTACGATTATTTTTCGCCCAGGCGATGTGCCTTTTCATTTTGTTTTGCACTTTCCTTCATTCCTTGGTGCATGCTGCCATCTAACGGACACATTTCGGTACTGCAGTTTGAAAGTAATTTCCCCGTCTAGGGATATCTCTCTCGTCTAGGGACACTGCTGTACACACACACACACACACACACACACACACACACACAGTGAGAGAGAGGGAGAGATAGAGAGAGGGAGAGAGAGAGAGAGAGAGGTGGAGAGGGAGAGAGAGATGGTGATAGAGAGAGAGTCGTCACACTCTGGAACAAACTCCCCAGAAGCTGAAAGTTGGGGAACATTATGATGATCTTTATTTCTTGGCAGATAATAAATGATGATCTTACAGAGGGCGACTTACAACACCAGTGCAAACATACAGCGAAGTACAAGGCATCAATCACGACAGAATCCCTTGAGTTAAAGCAGCAGATTCAGAATAACACACGTCCAAACAGACTGGAGAGGACCCTAAAACGAGCACGAAAGGTGTCGAATATGTGGCCTCCTCTCGCTTGTAAACTCTCTCGTGTTCCTGTCGATGGGGTCGGCGGCTCGGGGCAGCGGCCTAGCAGCAGCAGGCAGGCAGGCAGACCTCCAGGGCTGGCAGGCAGGCAGGCAGGGCTGTGTGGCTGGGGAGGGCAGGCTGGCAGGCTGGTAGGCCGTGCTGCTGCCAGGGCTGGAAGGCTGACCTCCAGGGCTGGAAGGCTGACTTCCAGGGCTGGATGGCAGGCAGGCAGACCTCCAGGGCTGGAAGGCTGACCTCCAGGGCAGGCAGGCAGGGCTGTGTGGCTGGGGAGGGCAGGCTGGCAGGCTGGTAGGCCGTGCTGCCAGGGCTGGAAGGCTGACCTCCAGGGCAGGCAGGCAGGCAGGCAGGGCTGGAAGGCAGGCAGGCAGACCTCCAGGGCTGGAAGGCTGACCTCCAGGGCAGGCAGGCAGGGCTGTGTGGCTGGGGAGGGCAGGCTGGCAGGCTGGTAGGCCGTGCTGCCAGGGCTGGAAGGCTGACCTCCAGGGCTAACAGGCAGGCAGGCAGACCTCCAGGGCTGGATAGCAGACCTCCAGGGCTAACAGGCTGACCTCCAGGGCTAACAGGCAGACCTCCAGGGCAGGCAGGCAGACCTCCAGGGCTAACAGGCAGGCAGGCAGACCTCCAGGGCTGGCAGGCTGACCTCCAGGGCAGGCAGTGCTGCTGCCAGGGCAGGCAGGCAGACCTCCAGGGCTAACAGGCAGGCAGGCAGACCTCCAGGGCTGGAAGGCAGACCTCCAGGGCAGGCAGGCAGACCTCCAGGGCTGGATAGCAGACCTCCAGGGCTAACAGGCAGGCAGGCAGACCTCCAGGGCTGGATAGCAGACCTCCAGGGCAGGCAGTGCTGCTACCAGGGCAGGCAGGCAGACCTCCAGGGCTGGAAGGCAGACCTCCAGGGCAGGCAGGCAGACCTCCAGGGCAGGCAGGCAGACCTCCAGGGCTGGATAGCAGACCTCCAGGGCTAACAGGCAGACCTCCAGGGCAGGCAGGCTGACCTCCAGGGCAGGCAGTGCTGCTGCCAGGGCAGGCAGGCAGACCTCCAGGGCTGGATAGCAGACCTCCAGGGCTAACAGGCAGACCTCCAGGGCTGGATAGCAGACCTCCAGGGCAGGCCGGCAGACCTCCAGGGCAGGCAGTGCTGCTACCAGGGCAGGCAGGCAGACCTCCAGGGCTGGATAGCAGACCTCCAGGGCAGGCAGTGCTGCTACCAGGGCTGGATAGCAGACCTCCAGGGCAGGCAGGCAGACCTCCAGGGCTAACAGGCTGACCTCCAGGGCTAACAGGCAGGCAGGCAGACCTCCAGGGCTGGATAGCAGACCTCCAGGGCTAACAGGCAGACCTCCAGGGCTGGATAGCAGACCTCCAGGGCTGGCAGGCAGACCTCCAGGGCTGGATAGCAGACCTCCAGGGCTAACAGGCAGGCAGGCAGACCTCCAGGGCAGGCAGGCAGACCTCCAGGGCAGGCAGGCAGACCTCCAGGGCAGGCAGTGCTGCTGCCAGGGCAGGCAGGCAGACCTCCAGGGCTGGATAGCAGACCTCCAGGGCTAACAGGCAGACCTCCAGGGCTGGATAGCAGACCTCCAGGGCTGGCAGGCTGACCTCCAGGGCTAACAGGCAGGCAGGCAGACCTCCAGGGCTGGATAGCAGACCTCCAGGGCTAACAGGCAGACCTCCAGGGCTGGATAGCAGACCTCCAGGGCTGGCAGGCAGACCTCCAGGGCTGGATAGCAGACCTCCAGGGCTAACAGGCAGGCAGGCAGACCTCCAGGGCAGGCAGGCAGACCTCCAGGGCAGGCAGGCAGACCTCCAGGGCAGGCAGTGCTGCTGCCAGGGCAGGCAGGCAGACCTCCAGGGCTGGATAGCAGACCTCCAGGGCTAACAGGCAGACCTCCAGGGCTGGATAGCAGACCTCCAGGGCAGGCAGTGCTGCTACCAGGGCAGGCAGTGCTGCTGCCAGGGCTGGAAGGCAGACCTCCAGGGCTAACAGGCAGACCTCCAGGGCTGGCAGGCTGACCTCCAGGGCAGGCAGTGCTGCTGCCAGGGCAGGCAGGCAGACCTCCAGGGCTGGATGGCAGGCAGGCAGACCTCCAGGGCTGGATAGCAGACCTCCAGGGCTAACAGGCTGACCTCCAGGGCTAACAGGCAGACCTCCAGGGCTAACAGGCAGGCAGGCAGACCTCCAGGGCTGGATAGCTGACCTCCAGGGCTGGATAGCTGACCTCCAGGGCTAACAGGCAGACCTCCAGGGCTGGATAGCAGACCTCCAGGGCAGGCAGTGCTGCTACCAGGGCTGGATAGCAGACCTCCAGGGCAGGCAGGCAGACCTCCAGGGCTAACAGGCTGACCTCCAGGGCTAACAGGCAGGCAGGCAGACCTCCAGGGCTGGATAGCAGACCTCCAGGGCTAACAGGCAGACCTCCAGGGCTGGATAGCAGACCTCCAGGGCTGGCAGGCTGACCTCCAGGGCTAACAGGCAGGCAGGCAGACCTCCAGGGCTGGATAGCAGACCTCCAGGGCTAACAGGCTGACCTCCAGGCCAGGCAGTGCTGCTGCCAGGGCAGGCAGGCAGGCAGGGCTGGATAGCAGACCTCCAGGGCTAACAGGCTGACCTCCAGGGCTGGATAGCAGACCTCCAGGGCAGGCAGGCTGACCTCCAGGGCAGGCAGTGCTGCTACCAGGGCTGGATAGCAGACCTCCAGGGCTGGATGGCAGGCAGGCAGACCTCCAGGGCTGGATAGCAGACCTCCAGGGCTAACAGGCTGACCTCCAGGGCTAACAGGCAGACCTCCAGGGCTGGATAGCAGACCTCCAGGGCAGGCAGGCAGACCTCCAGGGCAGGCAGGCAGACCTCCAGGGCTGGATAGCAGACCTCCAGGGCTAACAGGCAGACCTCCAGGGCAGGCAGGCTGACCTCCAGGGCAGGCAGTGCTGCTACCAGGGCAGGCAGGCAGACCTCCAGGGCAGGCAGTGCTGCTGCCAGGGCAGGCAGGCAGACCTCCAGGGCTAACAGGCAGGCAGGCAGACCTCCAGGGCTGGATAGCAGACCTCCAGGGCAGGCAGGCAGACCTCCAGGGCTGGATAGCAGACCTCCAGGGCTAACAGGCTGACCTCCAGGGCTAACAGGCAGGCAGGCAGACCTCCAGGGCTGGAAGGCAGGCAGTGCTGCTACCAGGGCAGGCAGGCTGTCCTCCAGGGCTGGAAGGCAGACCTCCAGGGCAGGCAGGCAGACCTCCAGGGCAGGCAGTGCTGCTACCAGGGCTGGATAGCAGACCTCCAGGGCTGGATGGCAGGCAGGCAGACCTCCAGGGCTGGATAGCAGACCTCCAGGGCTAACAGGCTGACCTCCAGGGCTAACAGGCAGACCTCCAGGGCTGGATAGCAGACCTCCAGGGCAGGCAGGCAGACCTCCAGGGCAGGCAGGCAGACCTCCAGGGCTGGATAGCAGACCTCCAGGGCTAACAGGCAGACCTCCAGGGCAGGCAGGCTGACCTCCAGGGCAGGCAGTGCTGCTACCAGGGCAGGCAGGCAGACCTCCAGGGCAGGCAGTGCTGCTGCCAGGGCAGGCAGGCAGACCTCCAGGGCTAACAGGCAGGCAGGCAGACCTCCAGGGCTGGATAGCAGACCTCCAGGGCAGGCAGGCAGACCTCCAGGGCTGGATAGCAGACCTCCAGGGCTAACAGGCTGACCTCCAGGGCTAACAGGCAGGCAGGCAGACCTCCAGGGCTGGAAGGCAGGCAGTGCTGCTACCAGGGCAGGCAGGCTGTCCTCCAGGGCTGGAAGGCAGACCTCCAGGGCAGGCAGGCAGACCTCCAGGGCAGGCAGTGCTGCTACCAGGGCTGGATAGCAGACCTCCAGGGCTGGAAGGCAGGCAGGCAGACCTCCAGGGCAGGCAGTGCTGCTACCAGGGCTGGATAGCAGACCTCCAGGGCTAACAGGCAGACCTCCAGGGCTGGAAGGCAGGCAGTGCTGCTACCAGGGCAGGCAGGCTGTCCTCCAGGGCTGGAAGGCAGACCTCCAGGGCTGGCAGGCTGACCTCCAGGGCAGGCAGGCCGGGCCCCCGGTGCTGCATCTCGGCCGCTGCCTGGGGCGGACCGGCCCGGGTGCCCTTGCGCTTTTTCGACACCAGGGGGCAGTTGGGTGCCATTCCGTCCCTCGTGTGGCGAAATGGCGGTACTGCACCTCCGCCTTTTTGCTGGAGAAAGTCCGCAGTCGGGACAATGCGCCACACGGTCCGTCGGCAGGAGGCCCGGGCCCGGGCACAACTCCCCGGTGGGGACGGACGCCGGGCTGGAGCTTCCCTTCAGCACACACACTCACTCACTCACTCTCTGACCGACCGACCGACCGACGGCTCCCAGCGCTCAGCCTGCAGGGCTACACACCCCGGTGGGTGCGGGCTCCGGGCTGGAGCTCTCCTTCAGCACACACACTCACTCTCTGACCGACCGACCGACCGACGGCTCCCAGCGCTCAGCCTGCAGGGCTACACACCCCGGTGGGTGCGGGCTCCGGGCTGGAGCTCTCCTTCAGCACACACACTCACTCTCTGACCGACCGAACGACCGACGGCTCCCAGCGCTCAGTCAGCAGGCCTACTCCTCCCCGGTGGGGACGGACGCCGGGCTGGAGCTTTCCTTCAGCACACACACTCACTGACTGACCGACCGACGGCTCCCAGCGCTCAGCCTGCAGGGCTACACACCCCGGTGGGTGCGGGCTCCGGGCTGGAGCTCTCCTTCAGCACACACACTCACTGACTGACCGACCGAACGACCGACGGCTCCCAGCGCTCAGCCTGCAGGGCTACACCTCCCCGGTGGGTGCGGGCTCCGGGCTGGAGCTTCCCTTCAGCACACACACTCACTCTCTGACCGACCGACCGACCGACGGCTCCCAGCGCTCAGCCTGCAGGGCTACACCTCCCCGGTGGGTGCGGGCTCCGGGCTGGAGCACACACACTCACTGACTGACCGACCGAACGACCGACGGCTCCCAGCGCTCAGCCTGCAGGGCTACACCTCCCCGGTGGGTGCGGGCTCCGGGCTGGAGCTTTCCTT
>NW_027102999.1:145000-157500 GCF_036373705.1 Amia ocellicauda | reverse complement strand
CCCGCAAGCCCTTGGGGTTCCTGCCGGGGGCGGGCAGCATACATATGTCCGTTCCGTGTGAGCCACCGGAGATATGTCAGAGCCCGTACGCCCCCCGCACTCACCCTTAAAGGCCCGCAAGCCCTTGGGGTTCCTGCCGGGGGCGGGCAGCATACATATGTCCGTTCCGTGGGAGCCACCGGAGATATGTCAGAGCCCGTACGCCCCCCGCACTCACCCTTAAAGGCCCGCAAGCCCTTGGGGTTCCTGCCGGGGGCGGGCAGCATACATATGTCCGTTCCGTGGGAACCACCGGGGAGATGTCAGAGCCCGTGAAACCCCGAAAGACAGACCCTTAAAGGCCCGCAAGCCCTTGGGGTGAACGTCTGGGGCGGGCAGCATACATACACCCCGGTCGGGAACCACAGGGAGGTGAGGTCAGAGCCCGTGAAACCCCGAAAGACAGACCCTTAAAGGCCCGCAAGCCCTTGGGGTGAACGTCTGGGGCGGGCAGCATACACACTCTCCACGGCGGGCCGCGAAGACTTAGCGGGCGCAGCCGCCGGAGCGGGCCGCCGACGAGGCCTGAAACGCGGGGTGCGGCCGGGACCGTTCCCCCCCTTGCATTTCGCTGGATGATCAGACAGTCGCAAAGAACCGTCTGAAAATCCCGGGCCAAGTCCAGAAAGTGTCCGTAAAAGAGCTAGCGGGGCCCAGCCACTTTCCTCCAGCAAGTGCCCTTAGCTCAGTTTTGACCTCTCTCATTGCACTAAGTGTCTTCAAAAACCCAGTTCCTGTATTTCCCCCGGCACCGTAGAGAAATGCTGACAGCCTGGAACACTGTGGCGGCTGCACACGGCACTCCCATGCCCGCCGCGAGCAGCCTAGCCCCGCCTCAGACCCGCGAGAACCGCCCATCGGCACACGGCCCGCTGTGCGCCCGAGCCGTTTGGTGTAAAAACTGTCCAAAAGTGGTTTCGACCACTTAGGAACATCGTAGAGACTCGAAATAAAAAGGATTTTGTTGGAAAAGCGATTCTGAGGAAGGCTGTGTTAAAATTAATTTCGGGAAATGTCGTTTACCCCCCCCCAAATGGCTCCGAAGTACCCCCCCCCCACCCCCCCCCTAAAAAACCGTGTTCCGGGGGTTTTTCGAGAAAACAAACACACGGGGTATATAGAGGGGACTGAGACGAATCGAATGACGTGCTTTGCAAAGAAATCGGGGGCTCACAGCCCCCCCAGGAGAGGTTCAAAAGTCGGAGGACTGGTCACCTAACTCCCATTGAAGTCAATGGGGGAAAAATGAAAACTGTCAAAAAGGCTTAAAATGGTTCAAAAACCCACTGGGGCAGTAGATAATCATCCTATTTGAATTTTAAAAGTCTTAGTTTGGCGAAAAAATACCTTTTAATAATTGTTTTAGGGGTCAGAAAAATCAGCTCCGGCTGCCTGGTCACCTAGGGGAGATAGAAAATTTTTCTAAGTTTTTCACTCGGCCGCCTGGTCCCCTAACTCGAAAATTTTAAAGTGCTCCCATCGGTCCCGGGATAGGGTGGCTGATAGCTGGGAGCCCCCTGAGCACTGCCCCGGTGTTAGTTTTCGGAGAAATGCCCCCGTTGATTTGTTATGATTTTTTTTCCGCCGGCCGCCTGGTCGCCCTAATGCAAAGTCAATGGGAGTGAGGAGATAGAAAATTTTTCAAAGTTTTTCACTCGGCCGCCTGGTCCCCTGACTCGAAAATTTTAAAGTGCTCCCATCGGTCCCGGGATAGGGTGGCTGATAGCTGGGAGCCCCCTGAGCACAGCCCCGGTGTTAGTTTTCGGAGAAATGCCCCCGTTGATTTGTTATGATTTTTTTTCCGCCGGCCGCCTGGTCGCCCTAATGTAAAGTCAATGGGAGTGAGGAGATAGAACATTTTTCAAAGTTTTTCACCCGGCCCCAAACGGCTCCAAAACACACTGGGGCTGTGGCTGGGACTCTCACCAGGACTGCCCCCTACTTTATTTCTGGATTAAAAAGCATTCTATATTAATTTTTCGATTTTTGGGACCCGGGACGCCTGGTCACCTAACTCCCCTTCTATCCCTATGGGGGGGGGACGGGGACATCGAAAACGCTCCCATCGCCGCCGAGGCACGCTGCGGGGACTCTCCCTACCATCGCCCCATGCTTCCTTTGAAGAATATATGACGTTTTTCAATTTTCACCGACATTTGAAAATCAAAACTTCAGAACATTTCATAGTTATTCTCAATGGGTTGTCTAGGGGCACACATCTCTAAACTGGGGGAAATGCTCAAAATGATTAAAAAGAAAAACAATGCCCCCAGACCCGGGGGGCTGATAGCTGGGAGCCCCCTGAGCACAGCCCCGGTGTTAGTTTTCGGAGAAATGCCCCCGTTGATTTGTTATGATTTTTTTTCCGCCGGCCGCCTGGTCGCCCTAATGTAAAGTCAATGGGAGTGAGGAGATAGAATATTTTTCAAAGTTTTTCACTCGGCCGTCTGGTCCCCTGACTCGAAAATTTTAAAGTGCTCCCATCGGTCCCGGGATAGGGTGGCTGATAGCTGGGAGCCCCCTGAGCACAGCCCCGGTGTTAGTTTTCGGAGAAATGCCCCCGTTGATTTGTTATGATTTTTTTTCCGCCGGCCGCCTGGTCGCCCTAATGTAAAGTCAATGGGAGTGAGGAGATAGAATATTTTTCAAAGTTTTTCACTCGGCCGTCTGGTCCCCTGACTCGAAAATTTTAAAGTGCTCCCATCGGTCCCGGGATAGGGTGGCTGATAGCTGGGAGCCCCCTGAGCACAGCCCCGGTGTTAGTTTTCGGAGAAATGCCCCCGTTGATTTGTTATGATTTTTTTTCCGCCGGCCGCCTGGTCGCCCTAATGTAAAGTCAATGGGAGTGAGGAGATAGAATATTTTTCAAAGTTTTTCACTCGGCCGTCTGGTCCCCTGACTCGAAAATTTTAAAGTGCTCCCATCGGTCCCAGACCCGGGTGGCCACGAGGTGGGACCCCCCTGAGCACTGCCCCGGTGTTAGTTTTCGGAGAAATGCCCCCGTTGATTTGTTATGATTTTTTTTCCGCCGGCCGCCTGGTCGCCCTAATGTAAAGTCAATGGGAGTGAGGAGATAGAATATTTTTCAAAGTTTTTCACTCGGCCGTCTGGTCCCCTGACTCGAAAATTTTAAAGTGCTCCCATCGGTCCCAGACCCGGGTGGCCACGAGGTGGGACCCCCCTGAGCACTGCCCCGGTGTTAGTTTTCGGAGAAATGCCCCCGTTGATTTGTTATGATCCGTAGTTGCCGGCCGGCCGCCCGGCATTGCTCTATCGGATGGAGCGTGGGCTGGCTATGGGAGATTTAGCGATTTTCGGAACCGGCCCCGATCGCCCCCCAAACCGGGTGGCCACGAGGTGGGACCCCCCTGAGCACTGCCCCGGTGTTAGTTTTCGGAGAAATGCCCCCGTTGATTTGTTATGATCCGTAGTTGCCGGCCGGCCGCCCGGCATTGCTCTATCGGATGGAGCGTGGGCTGGCTATGGGAGATTTAGCGATTTTCGGAACCGGCCCCGATCGCCCCCCAAACCGGGTGGCCACGAGGTGGGACCCCCCTGAGCACTGCCCCGGTGTTAGTTTTCCGAGAAATGCCCCCGTTGATTTGTTATGATCCGTAGTTGCCGGCCGGCCGCCCGGCAGTGCTCTATCGGATGGAGCGTGGGCTGGCTATGGGAGATTTAGCGATTTTCGGAACCGGCCCCGATCGCCCCCCAAACCGGGTGGCCACGAGGTGGGACCCCCCTGAGCACTGCCCCGGTGTTAGTTTTCCGAGAAATGCCCCCGTTGATTTGTTATGATCCGTAGTTGCCGGCCGGCCGCCCGGCAGTGCTCTATCGGATGGAGCGTGGGCTGGCTATGGGAGATTTAGCGATTTTCGGAACCGGCCCCGATCGCCCCCCAAACCGGGTGGCCACGAGGTGGGACCCCCCTGAGCACTGCCCCGGTGTTAGTTTTCGGAGAAATGCCCCCGTTGATTTGTTATGATCCGTAGTTGCCGGCCGGCCGCCCGGCAGTGCTCTATCGGATGGAGCGTGGGCTGGCTATGGGAGATTTAGCGATTTTCGGAACCGGCCCCGATCGCCCCCCAAACCGGGTGGCCACGAGGTGGGACCCCCCTGAGCACTGCCCCGGTGTTAGTTTTCGGAGAAATGCCCCCGTTGATTTGTTATGATCCGTAGTTGCCGGCCGGCCGCCCGGCAGTGCTCTATCGGATGGAGCGTGGGCTGGCTATGGGAGATTTAGCGATTTTCGGAACCGGCCCCGATCGCCCCCCAAACCGGGTGGCCACGAGGTGGGACCCCCCTGAGCACTGCCCCGGTGTTAGTTTTCCGAGAAATGCCCCCGTTGATTTGTTATGATCCGTAGTTGCCGGCCGGCCGCCCGGCAGTGCTCTATCGGATGGAGCGTGGGCTGGCTATGGGAGATTTAGCGATTTTCGGAACCGGCCCCGATCGCCCCCCAAACCGGGTGGCCACGAGGTGGGACCCCCCTGAGCACTGCCCCGGTGTTAGTTTTCCGAGAAATGCCCCCGTTGATTTGTTATGATCCGTAGTTGCCGGCCGGCCGCCCGGCAGTGCTCTATCGGATGGAGCGTGGGCTGGCTATGGGAGATTTAGCGATTTTCGGAACCGGCCCCGATCGCCCCCCAAACCGGGTGGCCACGAGGTGGGACCCCCCTGAGCACTGCCCCGGTGTTAGTTTTCCGAGAAATGCCCCCGTTGATTTGTTATGATCCGTAGTTGCCGGCCGGCCGCCCGGCAGTGCTCTATCGGATGGAGCGTGGGCTGGCTATGGGAGATTTAGCGATTTTCGGAACCGGCCCCGATCGCCCCCCAAACCGGGTGGCCACGAGGTGGGACCCCCCTGAGCACTGCCCCGGTGTTAGTTTTCGGAGAAATGCCCCCGTTGATTTGTTATGATCCGTAGTTGCCGGCCGGCCGCCCGGCAGTGCTCTATCGGATGGAGCGTGGGCTGGCTATGGGAGATTTAGCGATTTTCGGAACCGGCCCCGATCGCCCCCCAAACCGGGTGGCCACGAGGTGGGACCCCCCTGAGCACTGCCCCGGTGTTAGTTTTCGGAGAAATGCCCCCGTTGATTTGTTATGATCCGTAGTTGCCGGCCGGCCGCCCGGCATTGCTCTATCGGATGGAGCGTGGGCTGGCTATGGGAGATTTAGCGATTTTCGGAACCGGCCCCGATCGCCCCCCAAACCGGGTGGCCACGAGGTGGGACCCCCCTGAGCACTGCCCCGGTGTTAGTTTTCGGAGAAATGCCCCCGTTGATTTGTTACGATTATTTTTCGCCCAGGCGATGTGCCTTTTCATTTTGTTTTGCACTTTCCTTCATTCCTTGGTGCATGCTACCATCTAACGGACACATTTCGGTACTGCAGTTTGAAAGTAATTTCCCCGTCTAGGGATCTCTCTCTCGTCTAGGGACACTGCTGTACACACACACACACACACACACACACACACACACACACACACACACACACACACACACACACAGTGAGAGAGAGGGAGAGATAGAGAGAGAGAGAGGTGGAGAGGGAGAGAGAGGTGGAGATAGAGAGATGGAGATAGAGATGGAGATAGAGAGAGATGGAGATAGAGAGAGAGATGGAGATGGAGAGAGAGATGGTGATAGAGAGATAGAGATAGAGAGAGAGATGGTGATAGAGAGAGAGATGGTGATAGAGAGATGGAGATAGAGAGAGAGATGGTGATAGAGAGAGAGTCGTCACACTCTGGAACAAACTCCCCAGAAGCTGAAAGTTGGGGAACATTATGATGATCTTTATTTCTTGGCAGATAATAAATGATGATCTTACAGAGGGCGACTTACAACACCAGTGCAAACATACAGCGAAGGACAAGGCATCAATCGCGACAGAATCCCTTGAGTTAAAGCAGCAGATTCAGAATAACACACGTCAAAACAGACTGGAGACTAAAACGAGCACGAAAGGTGTCGAATATGTGGCCTCCTCTCGCTTGTAAACTCTCTCGTGTTCCTGTCGATGGGGTCGGCGGCTCGGGGCAGCGGCCTAGCAGCAGCAGGCAGGCCACCCGGCTGCCTGGGGCTGACCTCCGGGGCAGGCAGGCAGGCTGACCTCCAGGGCAGGCAGGCAGGCAGGCAGGCAGACCTCCAGGGCTAACAGGCTGACCTCCAGGGCTGGCAGGCTGACCTCCAGGGCTGGAAGGCAGGATGGCAGACCTCCAGGGCAGGCAGGCAGGCAGGCAGGCAGGCAGGCAGACCTCCAGGGCTGGCAGGGAGACCTCCAGGGCTGGCAGGCAGGCAGGCAGGGCTGTGTGGCTGGGGAGGGCAGGCTGGCAGGCAGGTAGGCCGTGCTGCTGCCAGGGCTGGAAGGCTGACCTCCAGGGCAGGCAGGCAGGCAGACCTCCAGGGCAGGCAGGCAGGTAGGCCGTGCTGCTGCCAGGGCTGGCAGGCTGACCTCCAGGGCAGGCAGGCAGGCAGGCAGACCTCCAGGGCTGGCAGGCTGACCTCCAGGGCAGGCAGGCAGGCAGGCAGGCAGACCTCCAGGGCTAACAGGCTGACCTCCAGGGCTGGCAGGCTGACCTCCAGGGCTGGAAGGCAGGATGGCAGACCTCCAGGGCAGGCAGGCAGGCAGGCAGGCAGGCAGGCAGACCTCCAGGGCTGGCAGGGAGACCTCCAGGGCTGGCAGGCAGGCAGGCAGGGCTGTGTGGCTGGGGAGGGCAGGCTGGCAGGCAGGTAGGCCGTGCTGCTGCCAGGGCTGGAAGGCTGACCTCCAGGGCAGGCAGGCAGGCAGACCTCCAGGGCAGGCAGGCAGGTAGGCCGTGCTGCTGCCAGGGCTGGCAGGCTGACCTCCAGGGCAGGCAGGCAGGCAGGCAGACCTCCAGGGCTGGCAGGCTGACCTCCAGGGCAGGCAGGCAGGCAGGCAGGCAGACCTCCAGGGCTAACAGGCTGACCTCCAGGGCTGGCAGGCTGACCTCCAGGGCTGGAAGGCAGGATGGCAGACCTCCAGGGCAGGCAGGCAGGCAGGCAGGCAGGCAGGCAGACCTCCAGGGCTGGCAGGGAGACCTCCAGGGCTGGCAGGCAGGCAGGCAGGGCTGTGTGGCTGGGGAGGGCAGGCTGGCAGGCAGGTAGGCCGTGCTGCTGCCAGGGCTGGAAGGCTGACCTCCAGGGCAGGCAGGCAGGCAGACCTCGAGGGCAGGCAGGCAGGTAGGCCGTGCTGCTACCAGGGCAGGCAGGCAGACCTCCAGGGCTAACAGGCTGACCTCCAGGGCAGGCAGTGCTGCTACCAGGGCTGGATAGCAGACCTCCAGGGCTGGATAGCAGACCTCCAGGGCTAACAGGCAGACCTCCAGGGCTGGCAGGCAGGCAGGCAGACCTCCAGGGCAGGCAGTGCTGCTACCAGGGCTGGATAGCAGACCTCCAGGGCAGGCAGTGCTGCTACCAGGGCAGGCAGTGCTGCTGCCAGGGCTGGATGGCAGGCAGGCAGACCTCCAGGGCTAACAGGCTGACCTCCAGGGCAGGCAGGCAGACCTCCAGGGCTAACAGGCTGACCTCCAGGGCAGGCAGTGCTGCTACCAGGGCAGGCAGGCTGTCCTCCAGGGCTGGATAGCAGACCTCCAGGGCAGGCAGTGCTGCCACCAGGGCAGGCAGGCTGTCCTCCAGGGCTGGATAGCAGACCTCCAGGGCAGGCAGTGCTGCTACCAGGGCAGGCAGGCTGTCCTCCAGGGCTGGATAGCAGACCTCCAGGGCAGGCAGTGCTGCTACCAGGGCAGGCAGTGCTGCTGCCAGGGCTGGATGGCAGGCAGGCAGACCTCCAGGGCTGGATAGCAGACCTCCAGGGCTAACAGGCTGACCTCCAGGGCTGGCAGGCTGACCTCCAGGGCTGGAAGGCAGGATGGCAGACCTCCAGGGCAGGCAGGCAGGCAGGCAGGCAGGCAGGCAGACCTCCAGGGCTGGCAGGGAGACCTCCAGGGCTGGCAGGCAGGCAGGCAGGGCTGTGTGGCTGGGGAGGGCAGGCTGGCAGGCAGGTAGGCCGTGCTGCTGCCAGGGCTGGAAGGCTGACCTCCAGGGCAGGCAGGCAGGCAGACCTCGAGGGCAGGCAGGCAGGTAGGCCGTGCTGCTACCAGGGCAGGCAGGCAGACCTCCAGGGCTAACAGGCTGACCTCCAGGGCAGGCAGTGCTGCTACCAGGGCTGGATAGCAGACCTCCAGGGCTGGATAGCAGACCTCCAGGGCTAACAGGCAGACCTCCAGGGCTGGCAGGCAGGCAGGCAGACCTCCAGGGCAGGCAGTGCTGCTACCAGGGCTGGATAGCAGACCTCCAGGGCAGGCAGTGCTGCTACCAGGGCAGGCAGTGCTGCTGCCAGGGCTGGATGGCAGGCAGGCAGACCTCCAGGGCTAACAGGCTGACCTCCAGGGCAGGCAGGCAGACCTCCAGGGCTAACAGGCTGACCTCCAGGGCAGGCAGTGCTGCTACCAGGGCAGGCAGGCTGTCCTCCAGGGCTGGATAGCAGACCTCCAGGGCAGGCAGTGCTGCCACCAGGGCAGGCAGGCTGTCCTCCAGGGCTAACAGGCAGACCTCCAGGGCTAACAGGCAGACCTCCAGGGCAGGCAGGCAGACCTCCAGGGCAGGCAGTGCTGCTACCAGGGCTGGATAGCAGACCTCCAGGGCTAACAGGCAGACCTCCAGGGCTGGCAGTGCTGCTACCAGGGCTGGATAGCAGACCTCCAGGGCTGGATAGCAGACCTCCAGGGCTAACAGGCAGACCTCCAGGGCAGGCAGGCTGACCTCCAGGGCTGGAAGGCAGGATGGCAGACCTCCAGGGCAGGCAGGCAGGCAGGCAGGCAGGCAGGCAGACCTCCAGGGCTGGCAGGGAGACCTCCAGGGCTGGCAGGCAGGCAGGCAGGGCTGTGTGGCTGGGGAGGGCAGGCTGGCAGGCAGGTAGGCCGTGCTGCTGCCAGGGCTGGAAGGCTGACCTCCAGGGCAGGCAGGCAGGCAGACCTCGAGGGCAGGCAGGCAGGTAGGCCGTGCTGCTACCAGGGCAGGCAGGCAGACCTCCAGGGCTAACAGGCTGACCTCCAGGGCAGGCAGTGCTGCTACCAGGGCTGGATAGCAGACCTCCAGGGCTGGATAGCAGACCTCCAGGGCTAACAGGCAGACCTCCAGGGCTGGCAGGCAGGCAGGCAGACCTCCAGGGCAGGCAGTGCTGCTACCAGGGCTGGATAGCAGACCTCCAGGGCAGGCAGTGCTGCTACCAGGGCAGGCAGTGCTGCTGCCAGGGCTGGATGGCAGGCAGGCAGACCTCCAGGGCTAACAGGCTGACCTCCAGGGCAGGCAGGCAGACCTCCAGGGCTAACAGGCTGACCTCCAGGGCAGGCAGTGCTGCTACCAGGGCAGGCAGGCTGTCCTCCAGGGCTGGATAGCAGACCTCCAGGGCAGGCAGTGCTGCCACCAGGGCAGGCAGGCTGTCCTCCAGGGCTGGATAGCAGACCTCCAGGGCAGGCAGTGCTGCTACCAGGGCAGGCAGGCTGTCCTCCAGGGCTGGATAGCAGACCTCCAGGGCAGGCAGTGCTGCTACCAGGGCAGGCAGTGCTGCTGCCAGGGCTGGATGGCAGGCAGGCAGACCTCCAGGGCTGGATAGCAGACCTCCAGGGCTAACAGGCAGACCTCCAGGGCTGGCAGGCAGGCAGGCAGACCTCCAGGGCAGGCAGTGCTGCTACCAGGGCTGGATAGCAGACCTCCAGGGCAGGCAGTGCTGCTACCAGGGCAGGCAGTGCTGCTGCCAGGGCTGGATGGCAGGCAGGCAGACCTCCAGGGCTAACAGGCTGACCTCCAGGGCAGGCAGGCAGACCTCCAGGGCTGGAAGGCAGGCAGTGCTGCTACCAGGGCAGGCAGGCTGTCCTCCAGGGCTGGATAGCAGACCTCCAGGGCAGGCAGTGCTGCTACCAGGGCTGGATAGCAGACCTCCAGGGCAGGCAGTGCTGCTACCAGGGCAGGCAGTGCTGCTGCCAGGGCTGGATGGCAGGCAGGCAGACCTCCAGGGCTAACAGGCTGACCTCCAGGGCAGGCAGGCAGACCTCCAGGGCAGGCAGGCAGGCAGGCAGACCTCCAGGGCTGGATAGCTGACCTCCAGGGCTGGATAGCAGACCTCCAGGGCTAACAGGCTGACCTCCAGGGCTAACAGGCAGACCTCCAGGGCAGGCAGGCAGACCTCCAGGGCAGGCAGTGCTGCTACCAGGGCTGGATAGCAGACCTCCAGGGCTAACAGGCAGACCTCCAGGGCTGGCAGTGCTGCTACCAGGGCTGGATAGCAGACCTCCAGGGCTGGATAGCAGACCTCCAGGGCTAACAGGCAGACCTCCAGGGCAGGCAGGCAGACCTCCAGGGCTGGATAGCTGACCTCCAGGGCTGGATAGCAGACCTCCAGGGCTAACAGGCTGACCTCCAGGGCTAACAGGCAGACCTCCAGGGCAGGCAGGCAGACCTCCAGGGCAGGCAGTGCTGCTACCAGGGCTGGATAGCAGACCTCCAGGGCTAACAGGCAGACCTCCAGGGCTGGCAGTGCTGCTACCAGGGCTGGATAGCAGACCTCCAGGGCTGGATAGCAGACCTCCAGGGCTAACAGGCAGACCTCCAGGGCAGGCAGGCAGACCTCCAGGGCTGGATAGCTGACCTCCAGGGCTGGATAGCAGACCTCCAGGGCTAACAGGCTGACCTCCAGGGCTAACAGGCAGACCTCCAGGGCAGGCAGGCAGACCTCCAGGGCAGGCAGTGCTGCTACCAGGGCTGGATAGCAGACCTCCAGGGCTAACAGGCAGACCTCCAGGGCTGGAAGGCAGGCAGTGCTGCTACCAGGGCAGGCAGGCTGTCCTCCAGGGCTGGAAGGCAGACCTCCAGGGCAGGCAGGCAGACCTCCAGGGCAGGCAGTGCTGCTACCAGGGCTGGATAGCAGACCTCCAGGGCTGGATAGCAGACCTCCAGGGCTAACAGGCAGACCTCCAGGGCTGGCAGGCTGACCTCCAGGGCAGGCAGGCAGGCAGGCAGACCTCCAGGGCTGGATAGCTGACCTCCAGGGCTGGATAGCAGACCTCCAGGGCTAACAGGCTGACCTCCAGGGCTAACAGGCAGACCTCCAGGGCAGGCAGGCAGACCTCCAGGGCAGGCAGTGCTGCTACCAGGGCTGGATAGCAGACCTCCAGGGCTAACAGGCAGACCTCCAGGGCTGGAAGGCAGGCAGTGCTGCTACCAGGGCAGGCAGGCTGTCCTCCAGGGCTGGAAGGCAGACCTCCAGGGCAGGCAGGCAGACCTCCAGGGCAGGCAGTGCTGCTACCAGGGCTGGATAGCAGACCTCCAGGGCTGGAAGGCAGGCAGGCAGACCTCCAGGGCAGGCAGTGCTGCTACCAGGGCTGGATAGCAGACCTCCAGGGCTGGAAGGCAGACCTCCAGGGCAGGCAGGCAGACCTCCAGGGCAGGCAGTGCTGCTACCAGGGCTGGATAGCAGACCTCCAGGGCTGGAAGGCAGGCAGGCAGACCTCCAGGGCAGGCAGTGCTGCTACCAGGGCTGGATAGCAGACCTCCAGGGCTAACAGGCAGACCTCCAGGGCAGGCAGTGCTGCTACCAGGGCTGGATAGCAGACCTCCAGGGCTAACAGGCAGACCTCCAGGGCTGGAAGGCAGGCAGTGCTGCTACCAGGGCAGGCAGGCTGTCCTCCAGGGCTGGAAGGCAGACCTCCAGGGCAGGCAGGCAGACCTCCAGGGCAGGCAGTGCTGCTACCAGGGCTGGATAGCAGACCTCCAGGGCTGGAAGGCAGGCAGGCAGACCTCCAGGGCAGGCAGTGCTGCTACCAGGGCTGGATAGCAGACCTCCAGGGCTAACAGGCAGACCTCCAGGGCTGGCAGTGCTGCTACCAGGGCTGGATAGCAGACCTCCAGGGCTGGATAGCAGACCTCCAGGGCTAACAGGCAGACCTCCAGGGCTGGCAGGCTGACCTCCAGGGCAGGCAGGCAGGCAGGCAGACCTCCAGGGCTGGATAGCTGACCTCCAGGGCTGGAAGGCAGACCTCCAGGGCTGGCAGGCTGACCTCCAGGGCAGGCAGGCCGGGCCCCCGGTGCTGCATCTCGGCCGCTGCCTGGGGCGGACCGGCCCGGGTGCCCTTGCGCTTTTTCGACACCAGGGGGCAGTTGGGTGCCATTCCGTCCCTCGTGTGGCGAAATGGCGGTACTGCACCTCCGCCTTTTTGCTGGAGAAAGTCCGCAGTCGGGACAATGCGCCACACGGTCCGTCGGCAGGAGGCCCGGGCCCGGGCACAACTCCCCGGTGGGGACGGACGCCGGGCTGGAGCTTCCCTTCAGCACACACACTCACTCACTCACTCTCTGACCGACCGACCGACCGACGGCTCCCAGCGCTCAGCCTGCAGGGCTACACACCCCGGTGGGTGCGGGCTCCGGGCTGGAGCT
>NW_027102999.1:122500-135000 GCF_036373705.1 Amia ocellicauda | reverse complement strand
GGGAACCACCGGGGAGATGTCAGAGCCCGTGAAACCCCGAAAGACAGACCCTTAAAGGCCCGCAAGCCCTTGGGGTGAACGTCTGGGGCGGGCAGCATACATACACCCCGGTCGGGAACCACAGGGAGGTGAGGTCAGAGCCCGTGAAACCCCGAAAGACAGACCCTTAAAGGCCCGCAAGCCCTTGGGGTGAACGTCTGGGGCGGGCAGCATACACACTCTCCACGGCGGGCCGCGAAGACTTAGCGGGCGCAGCCGCCGGAGCGGGCCGCCGACGAGGCCTGAAACGCGGGGTGCGGCCGGGACCGTTCCCCCCCTTGCATTTCGCTGGATGATCAGACAGTCGCAAAGAACCGTCTGAAAATCCCGGGCCAAGTCCAGAAAGTGTCCGTAAAAGAGCTAGCGGGGCCCAGCCACTTTCCTCCAGCAAGTGCCCTTAGCTCAGTTTTGACCTCTCTCATTGCACTAAGTGTCTTCAAAAACCCAGTTCCTGTATTTCCCCCGGCACCGTAGAGAAATGCTGACAGCCTGGAACACTGTGGCGGCTGCACACGGCACTCCCATGCCCGCCGCGAGCAGCCTAGCCCCGCCTCAGACCCGCGAGAACCGCCCATCGGCACACGGCCCGCTGTGCGCCCGAGCCGTTTGGTGTAAAAACTGTCCAAAAGTGGTTTCGACCACTTAGGAACATCGTAGAGACTCGAAATAAAAAGGATTTTGTTGGAAAAGCGATTCTGAGGAAGGCTGTGTTAAAATTAATTTCGGGAAATGTCGTTTACCCCCCCCCAAATGGCTCCGAAGTACCCCCCCCCCACCCCCCCCCTAAAAAACCGTGTTCCGGGGGTTTTTCGAGAAAACAAACACACGGGGTATATAGAGGGGACTGAGACGAATCGAATGACGTGCTTTGCAAAGAAATCGGGGGCTCACAGCCCCCCCAGGAGAGGTTCAAAAGTCGGAGGACTGGTCACCTAACTCCCATTGAAGTCAATGGGGGAAAAATGAAAACTGTCAAAAAGGCTTAAAATGGTTCAAAAACCCACTGGGGCAGTAGATAATCATCCTATTTGAATTTTAAAAGTCTTAGTTTGGCGAAAAAATACCTTTTAATAATTGTTTTAGGGGTCAGAAAAATCAGCTCCGGCTGCCTGGTCACCTAGGGGAGATAGAAAATTTTTCTAAGTTTTTCACTCGGCCGCCTGGTCCCCTAACTCGAAAATTTTAAAGTGCTCCCATCGGTCCCGGGATAGGGTGGCTGATAGCTGGGAGCCCCCTGAGCACTGCCCCGGTGTTAGTTTTCGGAGAAATGCCCCCGTTGATTTGTTATGATTTTTTTTCCGCCGGCCGCCTGGTCGCCCTAATGCAAAGTCAATGGGAGTGAGGAGATAGAAAATTTTTCAAAGTTTTTCACTCGGCCGCCTGGTCCCCTGACTCGAAAATTTTAAAGTGCTCCCATCGGTCCCGGGATAGGGTGGCTGATAGCTGGGAGCCCCCTGAGCACAGCCCCGGTGTTAGTTTTCGGAGAAATGCCCCCGTTGATTTGTTATGATTTTTTTTCCGCCGGCCGCCTGGTCGCCCTAATGTAAAGTCAATGGGAGTGAGGAGATAGAACATTTTTCAAAGTTTTTCACCCGGCCCCAAACGGCTCCAAAACACACTGGGGCTGTGGCTGGGACTCTCACCAGGACTGCCCCCTACTTTATTTCTGGATTAAAAAGCATTCTATATTAATTTTTCGATTTTTGGGACCCGGGACGCCTGGTCACCTAACTCCCCTTCTATCCCTATGGGGGGGGGACGGGGACATCGAAAACGCTCCCATCGCCGCCGAGGCACGCTGCGGGGACTCTCCCTACCATCGCCCCATGCTTCCTTTGAAGAATATATGACGTTTTTCAATTTTCACCGACATTTGAAAATCAAAACTTCAGAACATTTCATAGTTATTCTCAATGGGTTGTCTAGGGGCACACATCTCTAAACTGGGGGAAATGCTCAAAATGATTAAAAAGAAAAACAATGCCCCCAGACCCGGGGGGCTGATAGCTGGGAGCCCCCTGAGCACAGCCCCGGTGTTAGTTTTCGGAGAAATGCCCCCGTTGATTTGTTATGATTTTTTTTCCGCCGGCCGCCTGGTCGCCCTAATGTAAAGTCAATGGGAGTGAGGAGATAGAATATTTTTCAAAGTTTTTCACTCGGCCGTCTGGTCCCCTGACTCGAAAATTTTAAAGTGCTCCCATCGGTCCCGGGATAGGGTGGCTGATAGCTGGGAGCCCCCTGAGCACAGCCCCGGTGTTAGTTTTCGGAGAAATGCCCCCGTTGATTTGTTATGATTTTTTTTCCGCCGGCCGCCTGGTCGCCCTAATGTAAAGTCAATGGGAGTGAGGAGATAGAATATTTTTCAAAGTTTTTCACTCGGCCGTCTGGTCCCCTGACTCGAAAATTTTAAAGTGCTCCCATCGGTCCCGGGATAGGGTGGCTGATAGCTGGGAGCCCCCTGAGCACAGCCCCGGTGTTAGTTTTCGGAGAAATGCCCCCGTTGATTTGTTATGATTTTTTTTCCGCCGGCCGCCTGGTCGCCCTAATGTAAAGTCAATGGGAGTGAGGAGATAGAATATTTTTCAAAGTTTTTCACTCGGCCGTCTGGTCCCCTGACTCGAAAATTTTAAAGTGCTCCCATCGGTCCCAGACCCGGGTGGCCACGAGGTGGGACCCCCCTGAGCACTGCCCCGGTGTTAGTTTTCGGAGAAATGCCCCCGTTGATTTGTTATGATTTTTTTTCCGCCGGCCGCCTGGTCGCCCTAATGTAAAGTCAATGGGAGTGAGGAGATAGAATATTTTTCAAAGTTTTTCACTCGGCCGTCTGGTCCCCTGACTCGAAAATTTTAAAGTGCTCCCATCGGTCCCAGACCCGGGTGGCCACGAGGTGGGACCCCCCTGAGCACTGCCCCGGTGTTAGTTTTCGGAGAAATGCCCCCGTTGATTTGTTATGATCCGTAGTTGCCGGCCGGCCGCCCGGCATTGCTCTATCGGATGGAGCGTGGGCTGGCTATGGGAGATTTAGCGATTTTCGGAACCGGCCCCGATCGCCCCCCAAACCGGGTGGCCACGAGGTGGGACCCCCCTGAGCACTGCCCCGGTGTTAGTTTTCGGAGAAATGCCCCCGTTGATTTGTTATGATCCGTAGTTGCCGGCCGGCCGCCCGGCATTGCTCTATCGGATGGAGCGTGGGCTGGCTATGGGAGATTTAGCGATTTTCGGAACCGGCCCCGATCGCCCCCCAAACCGGGTGGCCACGAGGTGGGACCCCCCTGAGCACTGCCCCGGTGTTAGTTTTCCGAGAAATGCCCCCGTTGATTTGTTATGATCCGTAGTTGCCGGCCGGCCGCCCGGCAGTGCTCTATCGGATGGAGCGTGGGCTGGCTATGGGAGATTTAGCGATTTTCGGAACCGGCCCCGATCGCCCCCCAAACCGGGTGGCCACGAGGTGGGACCCCCCTGAGCACTGCCCCGGTGTTAGTTTTCCGAGAAATGCCCCCGTTGATTTGTTATGATCCGTAGTTGCCGGCCGGCCGCCCGGCAGTGCTCTATCGGATGGAGCGTGGGCTGGCTATGGGAGATTTAGCGATTTTCGGAACCGGCCCCGATCGCCCCCCAAACCGGGTGGCCACGAGGTGGGACCCCCCTGAGCACTGCCCCGGTGTTAGTTTTCGGAGAAATGCCCCCGTTGATTTGTTATGATCCGTAGTTGCCGGCCGGCCGCCCGGCAGTGCTCTATCGGATGGAGCGTGGGCTGGCTATGGGAGATTTAGCGATTTTCGGAACCGGCCCCGATCGCCCCCCAAACCGGGTGGCCACGAGGTGGGACCCCCCTGAGCACTGCCCCGGTGTTAGTTTTCGGAGAAATGCCCCCGTTGATTTGTTATGATCCGTAGTTGCCGGCCGGCCGCCCGGCAGTGCTCTATCGGATGGAGCGTGGGCTGGCTATGGGAGATTTAGCGATTTTCGGAACCGGCCCCGATCGCCCCCCAAACCGGGTGGCCACGAGGTGGGACCCCCCTGAGCACTGCCCCGGTGTTAGTTTTCCGAGAAATGCCCCCGTTGATTTGTTATGATCCGTAGTTGCCGGCCGGCCGCCCGGCAGTGCTCTATCGGATGGAGCGTGGGCTGGCTATGGGAGATTTAGCGATTTTCGGAACCGGCCCCGATCGCCCCCCAAACCGGGTGGCCACGAGGTGGGACCCCCCTGAGCACTGCCCCGGTGTTAGTTTTCCGAGAAATGCCCCCGTTGATTTGTTATGATCCGTAGTTGCCGGCCGGCCGCCCGGCAGTGCTCTATCGGATGGAGCGTGGGCTGGCTATGGGAGATTTAGCGATTTTCGGAACCGGCCCCGATCGCCCCCCAAACCGGGTGGCCACGAGGTGGGACCCCCCTGAGCACTGCCCCGGTGTTAGTTTTCCGAGAAATGCCCCCGTTGATTTGTTATGATCCGTAGTTGCCGGCCGGCCGCCCGGCAGTGCTCTATCGGATGGAGCGTGGGCTGGCTATGGGAGATTTAGCGATTTTCGGAACCGGCCCCGATCGCCCCCCAAACCGGGTGGCCACGAGGTGGGACCCCCCTGAGCACTGCCCCGGTGTTAGTTTTCGGAGAAATGCCCCCGTTGATTTGTTATGATCCGTAGTTGCCGGCCGGCCGCCCGGCAGTGCTCTATCGGATGGAGCGTGGGCTGGCTATGGGAGATTTAGCGATTTTCGGAACCGGCCCCGATCGCCCCCCAAACCGGGTGGCCACGAGGTGGGACCCCCCTGAGCACTGCCCCGGTGTTAGTTTTCCGAGAAATGCCCCCGTTGATTTGTTATGATCCGTAGTTGCCGGCCGGCCGCCCGGCAGTGCTCTATCGGATGGAGCGTGGGCTGGCTATGGGAGATTTAGCGATTTTCGGAACCGGCCCCGATCGCCCCCCAAACCGGGTGGCCACGAGGTGGGACCCCCCTGAGCACTGCCCCGGTGTTAGTTTTCCGAGAAATGCCCCCGTTGATTTGTTATGATTATTTTTCGCCCAGGCGATGTGCCTTTTCATTTTGTTTTGCACTTTCCTTCATTCCTTGGTGCATGCTACCATCTAACGGACACATTTCGGTACTGCAGTTTGAAAGTAATTTCCCCGTCTAGGGATCTCTCAATGCCCTGGGCTGCGAAAGGAGGGCAAGGACACCCTATGTTCTCATGAGTGCAAAGCCCCCCCGGCTTCAAGGCATTCCAAAAGGAAAACCGGAGACACTGCTGTACACACACACACACACACACACACACACACACACACACACACACACAGAGAGAGAGAGAGAGAGAGAGAGAGATAGAGAGAGAGTAGTCACACAGTGGAATAAACTCCCCAGCGATGTGGTAGAAGCTGAAAGTTGGGGAACATTGTGATGGTCTATATTTCTTGGCAGATAATAAAAGATGCTCTTATCATGCCTCCGTTGATGTGTTATGATCCATAGGTTGCCGGCCGCCCGGCATTGCTCTGATCGGATGGACCGTGGGCTGCCTATGGCAGAGTATGGGCGATTCTTCAGCCGGCCCCGATGGCCCCCCAAACCGGGTGGCCACGAGGTGGGACCCCCCTGAGCACTGCCCCGGTGTTAGTTTTCCGAGAAATGCCCCCGTTGATTTGTTACGATTATTTTTCGCCCAGGCGATGTGCCTTTTCATTTTGTTTTGCACTTTCCTTCATTCCTTGGTGCATGCTGCCATCTAACGGACACATTTCGGTACTGCAGTTTGAAAGTAATTTCCCCGTCTAGGGATATCTCTCTCGTCTAGGGACACTGCTGTACACACACACACACACACACACACACACACACACACAGTGAGAGAGAGGGAGAGATAGAGAGAGGGAGAGAGAGAGAGAGAGAGGTGGAGAGGGAGAGAGAGATGGTGATAGAGAGAGAGTCGTCACACTCTGGAACAAACTCCCCAGAAGCTGAAAGTTGGGGAACATTATGATGATCTTTATTTCTTGGCAGATAATAAATGATGATCTTACAGAGGGCGACTTACAACACCAGTGCAAACATACAGCGAAGTACAAGGCATCAATCACGACAGAATCCCTTGAGTTAAAGCAGCAGATTCAGAATAACACACGTCCAAACAGACTGGAGAGGACCCTAAAACGAGCACGAAAGGTGTCGAATATGTGGCCTCCTCTCGCTTGTAAACTCTCTCGTGTTCCTGTCGATGGGGTCGGCGGCTCGGGGCAGCGGCCTAGCAGCAGCAGGCAGGCAGGCAGACCTCCAGGGCAGGCAGGCAGGCAGGCAGGGCTGTGTGGCTGGGGAGGGCAGGCTGGCAGGCTGGTAGGCCGTGCTGCTGCCAGGGCTGGAAGGCTGACCTCCAGGGCTGGCAGGCTGACCTCCAGGGCTGGAAGGCAGGATGGCAGACCTCCAGGGCAGGCAGGCAGGCAGGCAGGCAGGCAGGCAGACCTCCAGGGCTGGCAGGGAGACCTCCAGGGCTGGCAGGCAGGCAGGCAGGGCTGTGTGGCTGGGGAGGGCAGGCTGGCAGGCAGGTAGGCCGTGCTGCTGCCAGGGCTGGAAGGCTGACCTCCAGGGCAGGCAGGCAGGCAGACCTCCAGGGCAGGCAGGCAGGTAGGCCGTGCTGCTGCCAGGGCTGGCAGGCTGACCTCCAGGGCAGGCAGGCAGGCAGGCAGACCTCCAGGGCTGGCAGGCTGACCTCCAGGGCAGGCAGGCAGGCAGGCAGGCAGACCTCCAGGGCTAACAGGCTGACCTCCAGGGCTGGCAGGCTGACCTCCAGGGCTGGAAGGCAGGATGGCAGACCTCCAGGGCAGGCAGGCAGGCAGGCAGGCAGGCAGGCAGACCTCCAGGGCTGGCAGGGAGACCTCCAGGGCTGGCAGGCAGGCAGGCAGGGCTGTGTGGCTGGGGAGGGCAGGCTGGCAGGCAGGTAGGCCGTGCTGCTGCCAGGGCTGGAAGGCTGACCTCCAGGGCAGGCAGGCAGGCAGACCTCCAGGGCAGGCAGGCAGGTAGGCCGTGCTGCTGCCAGGGCTGGCAGGCTGACCTCCAGGGCAGGCAGGCAGGCAGGCAGACCTCCAGGGCTGGCAGGCTGACCTCCAGGGCAGGCAGGCAGGCAGGCAGGCAGACCTCCAGGGCTAACAGGCTGACCTCCAGGGCTGGCAGGCTGACCTCCAGGGCTGGAAGGCAGGATGGCAGACCTCCAGGGCAGGCAGGCAGGCAGGCAGGCAGGCAGGCAGACCTCCAGGGCTGGCAGGGAGACCTCCAGGGCTGGCAGGCAGGCAGGCAGGGCTGTGTGGCTGGGGAGGGCAGGCTGGCAGGCAGGTAGGCCGTGCTGCTGCCAGGGCTGGAAGGCTGACCTCCAGGGCAGGCAGGCAGGCAGACCTCGAGGGCAGGCAGGCAGGTAGGCCGTGCTGCTACCAGGGCAGGCAGGCAGACCTCCAGGGCTAACAGGCTGACCTCCAGGGCAGGCAGTGCTGCTACCAGGGCTGGATAGCAGACCTCCAGGGCTGGATAGCAGACCTCCAGGGCTAACAGGCAGACCTCCAGGGCTGGCAGGCAGGCAGGCAGACCTCCAGGGCAGGCAGTGCTGCTACCAGGGCTGGATAGCAGACCTCCAGGGCAGGCAGTGCTGCTACCAGGGCAGGCAGTGCTGCTGCCAGGGCTGGATGGCAGGCAGGCAGACCTCCAGGGCTAACAGGCTGACCTCCAGGGCAGGCAGGCAGACCTCCAGGGCTAACAGGCTGACCTCCAGGGCAGGCAGTGCTGCTACCAGGGCAGGCAGGCTGTCCTCCAGGGCTGGATAGCAGACCTCCAGGGCAGGCAGTGCTGCCACCAGGGCAGGCAGGCTGTCCTCCAGGGCTGGATAGCAGACCTCCAGGGCAGGCAGTGCTGCTACCAGGGCAGGCAGGCTGTCCTCCAGGGCTGGATAGCAGACCTCCAGGGCAGGCAGTGCTGCTACCAGGGCAGGCAGTGCTGCTGCCAGGGCTGGATGGCAGGCAGGCAGACCTCCAGGGCTGGATAGCAGACCTCCAGGGCTAACAGGCTGACCTCCAGGGCTGGCAGGCTGACCTCCAGGGCTGGAAGGCAGGATGGCAGACCTCCAGGGCAGGCAGGCAGGCAGGCAGGCAGGCAGGCAGACCTCCAGGGCTGGCAGGGAGACCTCCAGGGCTGGCAGGCAGGCAGGCAGGGCTGTGTGGCTGGGGAGGGCAGGCTGGCAGGCAGGTAGGCCGTGCTGCTGCCAGGGCTGGAAGGCTGACCTCCAGGGCAGGCAGGCAGGCAGACCTCGAGGGCAGGCAGGCAGGTAGGCCGTGCTGCTACCAGGGCAGGCAGGCAGACCTCCAGGGCTAACAGGCTGACCTCCAGGGCAGGCAGTGCTGCTACCAGGGCTGGATAGCAGACCTCCAGGGCTGGATAGCAGACCTCCAGGGCTAACAGGCAGACCTCCAGGGCTGGCAGGCAGGCAGGCAGACCTCCAGGGCAGGCAGTGCTGCTACCAGGGCTGGATAGCAGACCTCCAGGGCAGGCAGTGCTGCTACCAGGGCAGGCAGTGCTGCTGCCAGGGCTGGATGGCAGGCAGGCAGACCTCCAGGGCTAACAGGCTGACCTCCAGGGCAGGCAGGCAGACCTCCAGGGCTAACAGGCTGACCTCCAGGGCAGGCAGTGCTGCTACCAGGGCAGGCAGGCTGTCCTCCAGGGCTGGATAGCAGACCTCCAGGGCAGGCAGTGCTGCCACCAGGGCAGGCAGGCTGTCCTCCAGGGCTGGATAGCAGACCTCCAGGGCAGGCAGTGCTGCTACCAGGGCAGGCAGGCTGTCCTCCAGGGCTGGATAGCAGACCTCCAGGGCAGGCAGTGCTGCTACCAGGGCAGGCAGTGCTGCTGCCAGGGCTGGATGGCAGGCAGGCAGACCTCCAGGGCTGGATAGCAGACCTCCAGGGCTAACAGGCAGACCTCCAGGGCTGGCAGGCAGGCAGGCAGACCTCCAGGGCAGGCAGTGCTGCTACCAGGGCTGGATAGCAGACCTCCAGGGCAGGCAGTGCTGCTACCAGGGCAGGCAGTGCTGCTGCCAGGGCTGGATGGCAGGCAGGCAGACCTCCAGGGCTAACAGGCTGACCTCCAGGGCAGGCAGGCAGACCTCCAGGGCTGGAAGGCAGGCAGTGCTGCTACCAGGGCAGGCAGGCTGTCCTCCAGGGCTGGATAGCAGACCTCCAGGGCAGGCAGTGCTGCTACCAGGGCTGGATAGCAGACCTCCAGGGCAGGCAGTGCTGCTACCAGGGCAGGCAGTGCTGCTGCCAGGGCTGGATGGCAGGCAGGCAGACCTCCAGGGCTAACAGGCTGACCTCCAGGGCAGGCAGGCAGACCTCCAGGGCAGGCAGGCAGGCAGGCAGACCTCCAGGGCTGGATAGCTGACCTCCAGGGCTGGATAGCAGACCTCCAGGGCTAACAGGCTGACCTCCAGGGCTAACAGGCAGACCTCCAGGGCAGGCAGGCAGACCTCCAGGGCAGGCAGTGCTGCTACCAGGGCTGGATAGCAGACCTCCAGGGCTAACAGGCAGACCTCCAGGGCTGGCAGTGCTGCTACCAGGGCTGGATAGCAGACCTCCAGGGCTGGATAGCAGACCTCCAGGGCTAACAGGCAGACCTCCAGGGCAGGCAGGCAGACCTCCAGGGCTGGATAGCTGACCTCCAGGGCTGGATAGCAGACCTCCAGGGCTAACAGGCTGACCTCCAGGGCTAACAGGCAGACCTCCAGGGCAGGCAGGCAGACCTCCAGGGCAGGCAGTGCTGCTACCAGGGCTGGATAGCAGACCTCCAGGGCTAACAGGCAGACCTCCAGGGCTGGCAGTGCTGCTACCAGGGCTGGATAGCAGACCTCCAGGGCTGGATAGCAGACCTCCAGGGCTAACAGGCAGACCTCCAGGGCAGGCAGGCAGACCTCCAGGGCTGGATAGCTGACCTCCAGGGCTGGATAGCAGACCTCCAGGGCTAACAGGCTGACCTCCAGGGCTAACAGGCAGACCTCCAGGGCAGGCAGGCAGACCTCCAGGGCAGGCAGTGCTGCTACCAGGGCTGGATAGCAGACCTCCAGGGCTAACAGGCAGACCTCCAGGGCTGGAAGGCAGGCAGTGCTGCTACCAGGGCAGGCAGGCTGTCCTCCAGGGCTGGAAGGCAGACCTCCAGGGCAGGCAGGCAGACCTCCAGGGCAGGCAGTGCTGCTACCAGGGCTGGATAGCAGACCTCCAGGGCTGGATAGCAGACCTCCAGGGCTAACAGGCAGACCTCCAGGGCTGGCAGGCTGACCTCCAGGGCAGGCAGGCAGGCAGGCAGACCTCCAGGGCTGGATAGCTGACCTCCAGGGCTGGATAGCAGACCTCCAGGGCTAACAGGCTGACCTCCAGGGCTAACAGGCAGACCTCCAGGGCAGGCAGGCAGACCTCCAGGGCAGGCAGTGCTGCTACCAGGGCTGGATAGCAGACCTCCAGGGCTAACAGGCAGACCTCCAGGGCTGGAAGGCAGGCAGTGCTGCTACCAGGGCAGGCAGGCTGTCCTCCAGGGCTGGAAGGCAGACCTCCAGGGCAGGCAGGCAGACCTCCAGGGCAGGCAGTGCTGCTACCAGGGCTGGATAGCAGACCTCCAGGGCTGGAAGGCAGGCAGGCAGACCTCCAGGGCAGGCAGTGCTGCTACCAGGGCTGGATAGCAGACCTCCAGGGCTGGAAGGCAGACCTCCAGGGCAGGCAGGCAGACCTCCAGGGCAGGCAGTGCTGCTACCAGGGCTGGATAGCAGACCTCCAGGGCTGGAAGGCAGGCAGGCAGACCTCCAGGGCAGGCAGTGCTGCTACCAGGGCTGGATAGCAGACCTCCAGGGCTAACAGGCAGACCTCCAGGGCAGGCAGTGCTGCTACCAGGGCTGGATAGCAGACCTCCAGGGCTAACAGGCAGACCTCCAGGGCTGGAAGGCAGGCAGTGCTGCTACCAGGGCAGGCAGGCTGTCCTCCAGGGCTGGAAGGCAGACCTCCAGGGCAGGCAGGCAGACCTCCAGGGCAGGCAGTGCTGCTACCAGGGCTGGATAGCAGACCTCCAGGGCTGGAAGGCAGGCAGGCAGACCTCCAGGGCAGGCAGTGCTGCTACCAGGGCTGGATAGCAGACCTCCAGGGCTAACAGGCAGACCTCCAGGGCTGGCAGTGCTGCTACCAGGGCTGGATAGCAGACCTCCAGGGCTGGATAGCAGACCTCCAGGGCTAACAGGCAGACCTCCAGGGCTGGCAGGCTGACCTCCAGGGCAGGCAGGCAGGCAGGCAGACCTCCAGGGCTGGATAGCTGACCTCCAGGGCTGGAAGGCAGACCTCCAGGGCTGGCAGGCTGACCTCCAGGGCAGGCAGGCCGGGCCCCCGGTGCTGCATCTCGGCCGCTGCCTGGGGCGGACCGGCCCGGGTGCCCTTGCGCTTTTTCGACACCAGGGGGCAGTTGGGTGCCATTCCGTCCCTCGTGTGGCGAAATGGCGGTACTGCACCTCCGCCTTTTTGCTGGAGAAAGTCCGCAGTCGGGACAATGCGCCACACGGTCCGTCGGCAGGAGGCCCGGGCCCGGGCACAACTCCCCGGTGGGGACGGACGCCGGGCTGGAGCTTCCCTTCAGCACACACACTCACTCACTCACTGACCGACCGACTGACTGCAGGAAAGGCTCCCGGCTCCCAGCGCTCAGTCAGCAGGCCTACTCCTCCCCGGTGGGGACGGACGCCGGGCTGGAGCTTCCCTTCAGCACACACACTCACTCACTCACTGACCGACCGACTGACTGCAGGAAAGGCTCCCGGCTCCCAGCGCTCAGTCAGCAGGCCTACTCCTCCCCGGTGGGGACGGACGCCGGGCTGGAGCTTCCCTTCAGCACACACACTCACTCACTCACTGACCGACCGACTGACTGCAGGAAAGGCTCCCGGCTCCCAGCGCTCAGTCAGCAGGCCTACTCCTCCCCGGTGGGGACGGACGCCGGGCTGGAGCTTCCCTTCAGCACACACACTCACTCACTCACTGACCGACCGACTGACTGCAGGAAAGGCTCCCGGCTCCCAGCGCTCAGTCAGCAGGCCTACTCCTCCCCGGTGGGGACGGACGCCGGGCTGGAGCTTCCCTTCAGCACACACACTCACTCACTCACTGACCGACCGACTGACTGCAGGAAAGGCTCCCGGCTCCCAGCGCTCAGTCAGCAGGCCTACTCCTCCCCGGTGGGGACGGACGCCGGGCTGGAGCTTTCCTCCAGCGCAACACACACTCACTCACTCACTGACTGACCGACCGACCGACCGACGGCTCCCGGCGCTCAGCCTGCAGGGCTACACCTCCCCGGTGGGTGCGGGCTCCGCGCTGGAGCTTTCCTTCAGCACTCACTGACCGACGGCTCCCGGCGCTCAGCCTGCAGGGCTACACCTCCCCGGTGGGTGCGGGCTCCGCGCTGGAGC
>NW_027102999.1:65000-90000 GCF_036373705.1 Amia ocellicauda | reverse complement strand
ACCCCGGTCGGGAACCACAGGGAGGTGAGGTCAGAGCCCGTGAAACCCCGAAAGACAGACCCTTAAAGGCCCGCAAGCCCTTGGGGTGAACGTCTGGGGCGGGCAGCATACACACTCTCCACGGCGGGCCGCGAAGACTTAGCGGGCGCAGCCGCCGGAGCGGGCCGCCGACGAGGCCTGAAACGCGGGGTGCGGCCGGGACCGTTCCCCCCCTTGCATTTCGCTGGATGATCAGACAGTCGCAAAGAACCGTCTGAAAATCCCGGGCCAAGTCCAGAAAGTGTCCGTAAAAGAGCTAGCGGGGCCCAGCCACTTTCCTCCAGCAAGTGCCCTTAGCTCAGTTTTGACCTCTCTCATTGCACTAAGTGTCTTCAAAAACCCAGTTCCTGTATTTCCCCCGGCACCGTAGAGAAATGCTGACAGCCTGGAACACTGTGGCGGCTGCACACGGCACTCCCATGCCCGCCGCGAGCAGCCTAGCCCCGCCTCAGACCCGCGAGAACCGCCCATCGGCACACGGCCCGCTGTGCGCCCGAGCCGTTTGGTGTAAAAACTGTCCAAAAGTGGTTTCGACCACTTAGGAACATCGTAGAGACTCGAAATAAAAAGGATTTTGTTGGAAAAGCGATTCTGAGGAAGGCTGTGTTAAAATTAATTTCGGGAAATGTCGTTTACCCCCCCCCAAATGGCTCCGAAGTACCCCCCCCCCACCCCCCCCCTAAAAAACCGTGTTCCGGGGGTTTTTCGAGAAAACAAACACACGGGGTATATAGAGGGGACTGAGACGAATCGAATGACGTGCTTTGCAAAGAAATCGGGGGCTCACAGCCCCCCCAGGAGAGGTTCAAAAGTCGGAGGACTGGTCACCTAACTCCCATTGAAGTCAATGGGGGAAAAATGAAAACTGTCAAAAAGGCTTAAAATGGTTCAAAAACCCACTGGGGCAGTAGATAATCATCCTATTTGAATTTTAAAAGTCTTAGTTTGGCGAAAAAATACCTTTTAATAATTGTTTTAGGGGTCAGAAAAATCAGCTCCGGCTGCCTGGTCACCTAGGGGAGATAGAAAATTTTTCTAAGTTTTTCACTCGGCCGCCTGGTCCCCTAACTCGAAAATTTTAAAGTGCTCCCATCGGTCCCGGGATAGGGTGGCTGATAGCTGGGAGCCCCCTGAGCACTGCCCCGGTGTTAGTTTTCGGAGAAATGCCCCCGTTGATTTGTTATGATTTTTTTTCCGCCGGCCGCCTGGTCGCCCTAATGCAAAGTCAATGGGAGTGAGGAGATAGAAAATTTTTCTAAGTTTTTCACTCGGCCGCCTGGTCCCCTAACTCGAAAATTTTAAAGTGCTCCCATCGGTCCCGGGATAGGGTGGCTGATAGCTGGGAGCCCCCTGAGCACTGCCCCGGTGTTAGTTTTCGGAGAAATGCCCCCGTTGATTTGTTATGATTTTTTTTCCGCCGGCCGCCTGGTCGCCCTAATGCAAAGTCAATGGGAGTGAGGAGATAGAAAATTTTTCAAAGTTTTTCACTCGGCCGCCTGGTCCCCTGACTCGAAAATTTTAAAGTGCTCCCATCGGTCCCGGGATAGGGTGGCTGATAGCTGGGAGCCCCCTGAGCACAGCCCCGGTGTTAGTTTTCGGAGAAATGCCCCCGTTGATTTGTTATGATTTTTTTTCCGCCGGCCGCCTGGTCGCCCTAATGTAAAGTCAATGGGAGTGAGGAGATAGAATATTTTTCAAAGTTTTTCACTCGGCCGTCTGGTCCCCTGACTCGAAAATTTTAAAGTGCTCCCATCGGTCCCGGGATAGGGTGGCTGATAGCTGGGAGCCCCCTGAGCACAGCCCCGGTGTTAGTTTTCGGAGAAATGCCCCCGTTGATTTGTTATGATTTTTTTTCCGCCGGCCGCCTGGTCGCCCTAATGTAAAGTCAATGGGAGTGAGGAGATAGAATATTTTTCAAAGTTTTTCACTCGGCCGTCTGGTCCCCTGACTCGAAAATTTTAAAGTGCTCCCATCGGTCCCGGGATAGGGTGGCTGATAGCTGGGAGCCCCCTGAGCACAGCCCCGGTGTTAGTTTTCGGAGAAATGCCCCCGTTGATTTGTTATGATCCGTAGTTGCCGGCCGGCCGCCCGGCATTGCTCTATCGGATGGAGCGTGTGCTGGCTATGGGAGATTTAGCGATTTTCGGAACCGGCCCCGATCGCCCCCCAAACCGGGTGGCCACGAGGTGGGACCCCCCTGAGCACTGCCCCGGTGTTAGTTTTCCGAGAAATGCCCCCGTTGATTTGTTATGATCCGTAGTTGCCGGCCGGCCGCCCGGCATTGCTCTATCGGATGGAGCGTGGGCTGGCTATGGGAGATTTAGCGATTTTCGGAACCGGCCCCGATCGCCCCCCAAACCGGGTGGCCACGAGGTGGGACCCCCCTGAGCACTGCCCCGGTGTTAGTTTTCCGAGAAATGCCCCCGTTGATTTGTTATGATCCGTAGTTGCCGGCCGGCCGCCCGGCAGTGCTCTATCGGATGGAGCGTGGGCTGGCTATGGGAGATTTAGCGATTTTCGGAACCGGCCCCGATCGCCCCCCAAACCGGGTGGCCACGAGGTGGGACCCCCCTGAGCACTGCCCCGGTGTTAGTTTTCCGAGAAATGCCCCCGTTGATTTGTTATGATCCGTAGTTGCCGGCCGGCCGCCCGGCAGTGCTCTATCGGATGGAGCGTGGGCTGGCTATGGGAGATTTAGCGATTTTCGGAACCGGCCCCGATCGCCCCCCAAACCGGGTGGCCACGAGGTGGGACCCCCCTGAGCACTGCCCCGGTGTTAGTTTTCCGAGAAATGCCCCCGTTGATTTGTTATGATCCGTAGTTGCCGGCCGGCCGCCCGGCAGTGCTCTATCGGATGGAGCGTGGGCTGGCTATGGGAGATTTAGCGATTTTCGGAACCGGCCCCGATCGCCCCCCAAACCGGGTGGCCACGAGGTGGGACCCCCCTGAGCACTGCCCCGGTGTTAGTTTTCCGAGAAATGCCCCCGTTGATTTGTTATGATCCGTAGTTGCCGGCCGGCCGCCCGGCATTGCTCTATCGGATGGAGCGTGGGCTGGCTATGGGAGATTTAGCGATTTTCGGAACCGGCCCCGATCGCCCCCCAAACCGGGTGGCCACGAGGTGGGACCCCCCTGAGCACTGCCCCGGTGTTAGTTTTCCGAGAAATGCCCCCGTTGATTTGTTATGATTATTTTTCGCCCAGGCGATGTGCCTTTTCATTTTGTTTTGCACTTTCCTTCATTCCTTGGTGCATGCTACCATCTAACGGACACATTTCGGTACTGCAGTTTGAAAGTAATTTCCCCGTCTAGGGATCTCTCAATGCCCTGGGCTGCGAAAGGAGGGCAAGGACACCCTATGTTCTCATGAGTGCAAAGCCCCCCCGGCTTCAAGGCATTCCAAAAGGAAAACCGGAGACACTGCTGTACACACACACACACACACACACACACACACACACACACACACACACACACACACACACAGAGAGAGAGAGAGTAGTCACACAGTGGAATAAACTCCCCAGCGATGTGGTAGAAGCTGAAAGTTGGGGAACATTGTGATGGTCTATATTTCTTGGCAGATAATAAAAGATGCTCTTATCATGCCTCCGTTGATGTGTTATGATCCATAGGTTGCCGGCCGCCCGGCATTGCTCTGATCGGATGGACCGTGGGCTGCCTATGGCAGAGTATGGGCGATTCTTCAGCCGGCCCCGATGGCCCCCCAAACCGGGTGGCCACGAGGTGGGACCCCCCTGAGCACTGCCCCGGTGTTAGTTTTCCGAGAAATGCCCCCGTTGATTTGTTACGATTATTTTTCGCCCAGGCGATGTGCCTTTTCATTTTGTTTTGCACTTTCCTTCATTCCTTGGTGCATGCTGCCATCTAACGGACACATTTCGGTACTGCAGTTTGAAAGTAATTTCCCCGTCTAGGGATCTCTCTCTCGTCTAGGGACACTGCTGTACACACACACACACACACACACACACAGTGAGAGAGAGGGAGAGATAGAGAGAGGGAGAGATAGAGAGAGAGAGGTGGAGAGGGAGAGAGAGGTGGAGATAGAGAGATGGAGATAGAGAGAGATGGAGATAGAGAGAGATGGAGATAGAGAGAGAGATGGTGATAGAGAGATAGAGAGAGAGATGGTGATAGAGAGATGGAGATAGAGAGAGAGATGGTGATAGAGAGAGAGTCGTCACACTCTGGAACAAACTCCCCAGAAGCTGAAAGTTGGGGAACATTATGATGATCTTTATTTCTTGGCAGATAATAAATGATGATCTTACAGAGGGCGACTTACAACACCAGTGCAAACATACAGCGAAGTACAAGGCATCAATCACGACAGAATCCCTTGAGTTAAAGCAGCAGATTCAGAATAACACACGTCCAAACAGACTGGAGAGGACCCTAAAACGAGCACGAAAGGTGTCGAATATGTGGCCTCCTCTCGCTTGTAAACTCTCTCGTGTTCCTGTCGATGGGGTCGGCGGCTCGGGGCAGCGGCCTAGCAGCAGCAGGCAGGCAGGCTGACCTCCAGGGCAGGCAGGCAGGCAGGCAGGGCTGGAAGGCAGGCAGGCAGACCTCCAGGGCTGGAAGGCTGACCTCCAGGGCAGGCAGGCTGACCTCCAGGGCAGGCAGGCAGGCAGGCAGGCAGACCTCCAGGGCAGGCAGGCAGACCTCCAGGGCTGGATAGCAGACCTCCAGGGCAGGCAGGCAGACCTCCAGGGCTGGATAGCAGACCTCCAGGGCAGGCAGGCAGACCTCCAGGGCAGGCAGGCAGACCTCCAGGGCAGGCAGGCAGACCTCCAGGGCTGGATAGCAGACCTCCAGGGCTAACAGGCAGACCTCCAGGGCTGGCAGGCTGACCTCCAGGGCAGGCAGTGCTGCTGCCAGGGCTGGATAGCAGACCTCCAGGGCTGGATAGCAGACCTCCAGGGCAGGCAGGCAGACCTCCAGGGCTGGATAGCAGACCTCCAGGGCAGGCAGGCAGACCTCCAGGGCTGGATAGCAGACCTCCAGGGCAGGCAGTGCTGCTACCAGGGCTGGATAGCAGACCTCCAGGGCTGGATAGCAGACCTCCAGGGCAGGCAGGCAGACCTCCAGGGCTGGATAGCAGACCTCCAGGGCAGGCAGGCAGACCTCCAGGGCAGGCAGGCAGACCTCCAGGGCAGGCAGGCAGACCTCCAGGGCTGGATAGCAGACCTCCAGGGCTGGATAGCAGACCTCCAGGGCAGGCAGGCAGACCTCCAGGGCTGGATAGCAGACCTCCAGGGCAGGCAGGCAGACCTCCAGGGCAGGCAGGCAGACCTCCAGGGCAGGCAGGCAGACCTCCAGGGCTGGATAGCAGACCTCCAGGGCTAACAGGCAGACCTCCAGGGCTGGCAGGCTGACCTCCAGGGCAGGCAGTGCTGCTGCCAGGGCAGGCAGGCAGACCTCCAGGGCAGGCAGTGCTGCTGCCAGGGCAGGCAGGCAGACCTCCAGGGCTAACAGGCAGGCAGACAGACCTCCAGGGCAGGCAGGCAGACCTCCAGGGCTAACAGGCTGACCTCCAGGGCAGGCAGGCAGACCTCCAGGGCAGGCAGTGCTGCTACCAGGGCTGGATAGCAGACCTCCAGGGCAGGCAGTGCTGCTGCCAGGGCAGGCAGGCAGACCTCCAGGGCTAACAGGCAGGCAGGCAGACCTCCAGGGCTGGAAGGCAGACCTCCAGGGCAGGCAGGCAGACCTCCAGGGCTGGATAGCAGACCTCCAGGGCTAACAGGCAGGCAGGCAGACCTCCAGGGCTGGATAGCAGACCTCCAGGGCAGGCAGTGCTGCTGCCAGGGCAGGCAGGCAGACCTCCAGGGCTAACAGGCAGGCAGGCAGACCTCCAGGGCTGGAAGGCAGACCTCCAGGGCAGGCAGGCAGACCTCCAGGGCTGGATAGCAGACCTCCAGGGCTAACAGGCAGGCAGGCAGACCTCCAGGGCTGGATAGCAGACCTCCAGGGCAGGCAGTGCTGCTGCCAGGGCAGGCAGGCAGACCTCCAGGGCTGGATAGCAGACCTCCAGGGCAGGCAGTGCTGCTACCAGGGCTGGATAGCAGACCTCCAGGGCTGGATAGCAGACCTCCAGGGCAGGCAGGCAGACCTCCAGGGCTGGATAGCAGACCTCCAGGGCAGGCAGGCAGACCTCCAGGGCTGGATAGCAGACCTCCAGGGCAGGCAGGCAGACCTCCAGGGCAGGCAGGCAGACCTCCAGGGCTGGATAGCAGACCTCCAGGGCTAACAGGCAGACCTCCAGGGCTGGCAGGCTGACCTCCAGGGCAGGCAGTGCTGCTGCCAGGGCAGGCAGGCAGACCTCCAGGGCAGGCAGTGCTGCTGCCAGGGCAGGCAGGCAGACCTCCAGGGCTAACAGGCAGGCAGACAGACCTCCAGGGCAGGCAGGCAGACCTCCAGGGCTAACAGGCTGACCTCCAGGGCAGGCAGGCAGAGCTCCAGGGCAGGATAGCAGACCTCCAGGGCAGGCAGGCAGACCTCCAGGGCTGGCAGGCTGACTTCCAGGGCTGGATGGCAGGCAGGCAGACCTCCAGGGCTAACAGGCAGGCAGGCAGACCTCCAGGGCTGGAAGGCTGACCTCCAGGGCAGGCAGGCAGGGCTGTGTGGCTGGGGAGGGCAGGCTGGCAGGCTGGTAGGCCGTGCTGCCAGGGCTGGAAGGCTGACCTCCAGGGCTAACAGGCAGACCTCCAGGGCAGGCAGGCAGACCTCCAGGGCTAACAGGCAGGCAGGCAGACCTCCAGGGCTGGATAGCAGACCTCCAGGGCAGGCAGGCAGACCTCCAGGGCAGGCAGGCAGACCTCCAGGGCTGGATAGCAGACCTCCAGGGCTAACAGGCAGGCAGGCAGACCTCCAGGGCTGGATAGCAGACCTCCAGGGCAGGCAGTGCTGCTGCCAGGGCAGGCAGGCAGACCTCCAGGGCTGGATAGCAGACCTCCAGGGCAGGCAGTGCTGCTACCAGGGCTGGATAGCAGACCTCCAGGGCTGGATAGCAGACCTCCAGGGCAGGCAGGCAGACCTCCAGGGCTGGATAGCAGACCTCCAGGGCAGGCAGGCAGACCTCCAGGGCTGGATAGCAGACCTCCAGGGCTAACAGGCAGACCTCCAGGGCTGGCAGGCTGACCTCCAGGGCAGGCAGTGCTGCTGCCAGGGCAGGCAGGCAGACCTCCAGGGCAGGCAGTGCTGCTGCCAGGGCAGGCAGGCAGACCTCCAGGGCTAACAGGCAGGCAGGCAGACCTCCAGGGCTGGATAGCAGACCTCCAGGGCAGGCAGGCAGACCTCCAGGGCAGGCAGGCAGACCTCCAGGGCTGGATAGCAGACCTCCAGGGCTAACAGGCAGACCTCCAGGGCTGGCAGGCTGACCTCCAGGGCAGGCAGTGCTGCTGCCAGGGCAGGCAGGCAGACCTCCAGGGCTGGATAGCAGACCTCCAGGGCAGGCAGTGCTGCTACCAGGGCTGGATAGCAGACCTCCAGGGCTGGATAGCAGACCTCCAGGGCAGGCAGGCAGACCTCCAGGGCTGGATAGCAGACCTCCAGGGCAGGCAGGCAGACCTCCAGGGCTGGATAGCAGACCTCCAGGGCAGGCAGGCAGACCTCCAGGGCAGGCAGGCAGACCTCCAGGGCAGGCAGGCAGACCTCCAGGGCAGGCAGGCAGACCTCCAGGGCTAACAGGCAGGCAGGCAGACCTCCAGGGCTGGAAGGCAGACCTCCAGGGCAGGCAGGCAGACCTCCAGGGCTGGATAGCAGACCTCCAGGGCTAACAGGCAGGCAGGCAGACCTCCAGGGCTGGATAGCAGACCTCCAGGGCAGGCAGTGCTGCTGCCAGGGCAGGCAGGCAGACCTCCAGGGCTGGATAGCAGACCTCCAGGGCAGGCAGTGCTGCTACCAGGGCTGGATAGCAGACCTCCAGGGCTGGATAGCAGACCTCCAGGGCAGGCAGGCAGACCTCCAGGGCTGGATAGCAGACCTCCAGGGCAGGCAGGCAGACCTCCAGGGCTGGATAGCAGACCTCCAGGGCTAACAGGCAGACCTCCAGGGCTGGCAGGCTGACCTCCAGGGCAGGCAGTGCTGCTGCCAGGGCAGGCAGGCAGACCTCCAGGGCAGGCAGTGCTGCTGCCAGGGCAGGCAGGCAGACCTCCAGGGCTAACAGGCAGGCAGGCAGACCTCCAGGGCTGGATAGCAGACCTCCAGGGCAGGCAGGCAGACCTCCAGGGCTAACAGGCAGGCAGACAGACCTCCAGGGCAGGCAGGCAGACCTCCAGGGCTAACAGGCTGACCTCCAGGGCAGGCAGGCAGACCTCCAGGGCTGGATAGCAGACCTCCAGGGCTAACAGGCAGACCTCCAGGGCTGGCAGGCTGACCTCCAGGGCAGGCAGTGCTGCTGCCAGGGCAGGCAGGCAGACCTCCAGGGCAGGCAGTGCTGCTGCCAGGGCAGGCAGGCAGACCTCCAGGTCTAACAGGCAGGCAGACAGACCTCCAGGGCAGGCAGGCAGACCTCCAGGGCTAACAGGCTGACCTCCAGGGCAGGCAGGCAGACCTCCAGGGCAGGCAGTGCTGCTACCAGGGCTGGATAGCAGACCTCCAGGGCAGGCAGTGCTGCTACCAGGGCTGGATAGCAGACCTCCAGGGCTAACAGGCTGACCTCCAGGGCTGGATAGCAGACCTCCAGGGCTAACAGGCAGACCTCCAGGGCTGGCAGGCTGACCTCCAGGGCTGGATAGCAGACCTCCAGGGCTAACAGGCAGACCTCCAGGGCTGGCAGGCTGACCTCCAGGGCAGGCAGTGCTGCTACCAGGGCTGGATAGCAGACCTCCAGGGCTGGATGGCAGGCAGGCAGACCTCCAGGGCTGGATAGCAGACCTCCAGGGCAGGCAGGCCGGGCCCCCGGTGCTGCATCTCGGCCGCTGCCTGGGGCGGACCGGCCCGGGTGCCCTTGCGCTTTTTCGACACCAGGGGGCAGTTGGGTGCCATTCCGTCCCTCGTGTGGCGAAATGGCGGTACTGCACCTCCGCCTTTTTGCTGGAGAAAGTCAGCAGTCGGGACAATGCGCCACACGGTCCGTCGGCAGGAGGCCCGGGCCCGGGCACAACTCCCCGGTGGGGACGGACGCCGGGCTGGAGCCTCCCTTCAGCACACACACTCACTCACTCACTCACTGACCGACCGACTGACTGCAGGAAAGGCTCCCGGCTCCCAGCGCTCAGTCAGCAGGCCTACTCCTCCCCGGTGGGGACGGACGCCGGGCTGGAGCTTTCCTTCAGCACACACACTCACTCTCTGACCGACCGACCGACCGACGGCTCCCAGCGCTCAGTCAGCAGGCCTACTCCTCCCCGGTGGGGACGGACGCCGGGCTGGAGCTTTCCTTCAGCACACACACTCACTCACTCACTGACCGACCGACTGACTGCAGGAAAGGCTCCCGGCTCCCAGCGCTCAGTCAGCAGGCCTACTCCTCCCCGGTGGGGACGGACGCCGGGCTGGAGCTTTCCTCCAGCGCAACACACACTCACTCACTCACTGACCGACCGACTGACTGCAGGAAAGGCTCCCGGCTCCCAGCGCTCAGTCAGCAGGCCTACTCCTCCCCGGTGGGGACGGACGCCGGGCTGGAGCTTCCCTTCAGCACACACACTCACTGACCGACCGACTGACTGCAGGAAAGGCTCCCGGCTCCCAGCGCTCAGTCAGCAGGCCTACTCCTCCCCGGTGGGGACGGACGCCGGGCTGGAGCTTCCCTTCAGCACACACACTCACTCACTCACTGACCGACCGACTGACTGCAGGAAAGGCTCCCGGCTCCCAGCGCTCAGTCAGCAGGCCTACTCCTCCCCGGTGGGGACGGACGCCGGGCTGGAGCTTCCCTTCAGCACACACACTCACTCACTCACTGACCGACCGACTGACTGCAGGAAAGGCTCCCGGCTCCCAGCGCTCAGTCAGCAGGCCTACTCCTCCCCGGTGGGGACGGACGCCGGGCTGGAGCTTTCCTCCAGCGCAACACACACTCACTCACTCACTGACTGACCGACCGACCGACCGACGGCTCCCGGCGCTCAGCCTGCAGGGCTACACCTCCCCGGTGGGTGCGGGCTCCGCGCTGGAGCTTTCCTTCAGCACTCACTGACCGACGGCTCCCGGCGCTCAGCCTGCAGGGCTACACCTCCCCGGTGGGTGCGGGCTCCGCGCTGGAGCTTTCCTTCAGCACTCACTGACCGACGGCTCCCGGCGCTCAGCCTGCAGGGCTACACCTCCCCGGTGGGTGCGGGCTCCGCGCTGGAGCTTTCCTTCAGCACTCACTGACCGACGGCTCCCGGCGCTCAGCCTGCAGGGCTACACCTCCCCGGTGGGTGCGGGCTCCGCGCTGGAGCTTTCCTTCAGCACTCACTGACCGACGGCTCCCGGCGCTCAGCCTGCAGGGCTACACCTCCCCGGTGGGTGCGGGCTCCGCGCTGGAGCTTTCCTTCAGCACTCACTGACCGACGGCTCCCGGCGCTCAGCCTGCAGGGCTACACCTCCCCGGTGGGTGCGGGCTCCGCGCTGGAGCTTTCCTTCAGCACTCACTGACCGACGGCTCCCGGCGCTCAGCCTGCAGGGCTACACCTCCCCGGTGGGTGCGGGCTCCGCGCTGGAGCTTTCCTTCAGCACTCACTGACCGACGGCTCCCGGCGCTCAGCCTGCAGGGCTACACCTCCCCGGTGGGTGCGGGCTCCGGGCTGGAGCTCTCCTTCAGCACTCACCGACCGACGGCTCCCGGCTCCCAGCGCTCCGTCAGCAGGAGGCCCGGGCCCGGGCTCGCTCCGGCCCCCTCGCGCCTGGTCACCCAACTCCCCTTCCATCCCTATGGGGCGGGGGGACGGGGACATCGAAAACGCTCCCATCGCCGCCGAGGCACGCTGCGGGGACTCTCCCTACCATCGCCCCATGCTTCCTTTGAAGAATATATGACGTTTTTCAATTTTCACCGACATTTGAAAATCAAAACTTCAGAACATTTCATAGTTATTCTCAATGGGTTGTCTAGGGGCACACATCTCTAAACTGGGGGAAATGCTCAAAATGATTAAAAAGAAAAACAATGCCCCCAGACCCGGGGGGCTGATAGCTGGGAGCCCCCTGAGCACAGCCCCGGTGTTAGTTTTCGGAGAAATGCCCCCGTTGATTTGTTATGATTTTTTTTCCGCCGGCCGCCTGGTCGCCCTAATGTAAAGTCAATGGGAGTGAGGAGATAGAATATTTTTCAAAGTTTTTCACTCGGCCGTCTGGTCCCCTGACTCGAAAATTTTAAAGTGCTCCCATCGGTCCCGGGATAGGGTGGCTGATAGCTGGGAGCCCCCTGAGCACAGCCCCGGTGTTAGTTTTCGGAGAAATGCCCCCGTTGATTTGTTATGATTTTTTTTCCGCCGGCCGCCTGGTCGCCCTAATGTAAAGTCAATGGGAGTGAGGAGATAGAATATTTTTCAAAGTTTTTCACTCGGCCGTCTGGTCCCCTGACTCGAAAATTTTAAAGTGCTCCCATCGGTCCCGGGATAGGGTGGCTGATAGCTGGGAGCCCCCTGAGCACAGCCCCGGTGTTAGTTTTCGGAGAAATGCCCCCGTTGATTTGTTATGATTTTTTTTCCGCCGGCCGCCTGGTCGCCCTAATGTAAAGTCAATGGGAGTGAGGAGATAGAATATTTTTCAAAGTTTTTCACTCGGCCGTCTGGTCCCCTGACTCGAAAATTTTAAAGTGCTCCCATCGGTCCCAGACCCGGGTGGCCACGAGGTGGGACCCCCCTGAGCACTGCCCCGGTGTTAGTTTTCGGAGAAATGCCCCCGTTGATTTGTTATGATTTTTTTTCCGCCGGCCGCCTGGTCGCCCTAATGTAAAGTCAATGGGAGTGAGGAGATAGAATATTTTTCAAAGTTTTTCACTCGGCCGTCTGGTCCCCTGACTCGAAAATTTTAAAGTGCTCCCATCGGTCCCAGACCCGGGTGGCCACGAGGTGGGACCCCCCTGAGCACTGCCCCGGTGTTAGTTTTCGGAGAAATGCCCCCGTTGATTTGTTATGATCCGTAGTTGCCGGCCGGCCGCCCGGCATTGCTCTATCGGATGGAGCGTGGGCTGGCTATGGGAGATTTAGCGATTTTCGGAACCGGCCCCGATCGCCCCCCAAACCGGGTGGCCACGAGGTGGGACCCCCCTGAGCACTGCCCCGGTGTTAGTTTTCGGAGAAATGCCCCCGTTGATTTGTTATGATCCGTAGTTGCCGGCCGGCCGCCCGGCATTGCTCTATCGGATGGAGCGTGGGCTGGCTATGGGAGATTTAGCGATTTTCGGAACCGGCCCCGATCGCCCCCCAAACCGGGTGGCCACGAGGTGGGACCCCCCTGAGCACTGCCCCGGTGTTAGTTTTCCGAGAAATGCCCCCGTTGATTTGTTATGATCCGTAGTTGCCGGCCGGCCGCCCGGCAGTGCTCTATCGGATGGAGCGTGGGCTGGCTATGGGAGATTTAGCGATTTTCGGAACCGGCCCCGATCGCCCCCCAAACCGGGTGGCCACGAGGTGGGACCCCCCTGAGCACTGCCCCGGTGTTAGTTTTCCGAGAAATGCCCCCGTTGATTTGTTATGATCCGTAGTTGCCGGCCGGCCGCCCGGCAGTGCTCTATCGGATGGAGCGTGGGCTGGCTATGGGAGATTTAGCGATTTTCGGAACCGGCCCCGATCGCCCCCCAAACCGGGTGGCCACGAGGTGGGACCCCCCTGAGCACTGCCCCGGTGTTAGTTTTCGGAGAAATGCCCCCGTTGATTTGTTATGATCCGTAGTTGCCGGCCGGCCGCCCGGCAGTGCTCTATCGGATGGAGCGTGGGCTGGCTATGGGAGATTTAGCGATTTTCGGAACCGGCCCCGATCGCCCCCCAAACCGGGTGGCCACGAGGTGGGACCCCCCTGAGCACTGCCCCGGTGTTAGTTTTCGGAGAAATGCCCCCGTTGATTTGTTATGATCCGTAGTTGCCGGCCGGCCGCCCGGCAGTGCTCTATCGGATGGAGCGTGGGCTGGCTATGGGAGATTTAGCGATTTTCGGAACCGGCCCCGATCGCCCCCCAAACCGGGTGGCCACGAGGTGGGACCCCCCTGAGCACTGCCCCGGTGTTAGTTTTCCGAGAAATGCCCCCGTTGATTTGTTATGATCCGTAGTTGCCGGCCGGCCGCCCGGCAGTGCTCTATCGGATGGAGCGTGGGCTGGCTATGGGAGATTTAGCGATTTTCGGAACCGGCCCCGATCGCCCCCCAAACCGGGTGGCCACGAGGTGGGACCCCCCTGAGCACTGCCCCGGTGTTAGTTTTCCGAGAAATGCCCCCGTTGATTTGTTATGATCCGTAGTTGCCGGCCGGCCGCCCGGCAGTGCTCTATCGGATGGAGCGTGGGCTGGCTATGGGAGATTTAGCGATTTTCGGAACCGGCCCCGATCGCCCCCCAAACCGGGTGGCCACGAGGTGGGACCCCCCTGAGCACTGCCCCGGTGTTAGTTTTCGGAGAAATGCCCCCGTTGATTTGTTATGATCCGTAGTTGCCGGCCGGCCGCCCGGCAGTGCTCTATCGGATGGAGCGTGGGCTGGCTATGGGAGATTTAGCGATTTTCGGAACCGGCCCCGATCGCCCCCCAAACCGGGTGGCCACGAGGTGGGACCCCCCTGAGCACTGCCCCGGTGTTAGTTTTCGGAGAAATGCCCCCGTTGATTTGTTATGATCCGTAGTTGCCGGCCGGCCGCCCGGCAGTGCTCTATCGGATGGAGCGTGGGCTGGCTATGGGAGATTTAGCGATTTTCGGAACCGGCCCCGATCGCCCCCCAAACCGGGTGGCCACGAGGTGGGACCCCCCTGAGCACTGCCCCGGTGTTAGTTTTCCGAGAAATGCCCCCGTTGATTTGTTATGATCCGTAGTTGCCGGCCGGCCGCCCGGCAGTGCTCTATCGGATGGAGCGTGGGCTGGCTATGGGAGATTTAGCGATTTTCGGAACCGGCCCCGATCGCCCCCCAAACCGGGTGGCCACGAGGTGGGACCCCCCTGAGCACTGCCCCGGTGTTAGTTTTCCGAGAAATGCCCCCGTTGATTTGTTATGATTATTTTTCGCCCAGGCGATGTGCCTTTTCATTTTGTTTTGCACTTTCCTTCATTCCTTGGTGCATGCTACCATCTAACGGACACATTTCGGTACTGCAGTTTGAAAGTAATTTCCCCGTCTAGGGATCTCTCAATGCCCTGGGCTGCGAAAGGAGGGCAAGGACACCCTATGTTCTCATGAGTGCAAAGCCCCCCCGGCTTCAAGGCATTCCAAAAGGAAAACCGGAGACACTGCTGTACACACACACACACACACACACACACACACACACACACACACACACAGAGAGAGAGAGAGAGAGAGAGAGAGATAGAGAGAGAGTAGTCACACAGTGGAATAAACTCCCCAGCGATGTGGTAGAAGCTGAAAGTTGGGGAACATTGTGATGGTCTATATTTCTTGGCAGATAATAAAAGATGCTCTTATCATGCCTCCGTTGATGTGTTATGATCCATAGGTTGCCGGCCGCCCGGCATTGCTCTGATCGGATGGACCGTGGGCTGCCTATGGCAGAGTATGGGCGATTCTTCAGCCGGCCCCGATGGCCCCCCAAACCGGGTGGCCACGAGGTGGGACCCCCCTGAGCACTGCCCCGGTGTTAGTTTTCCGAGAAATGCCCCCGTTGATTTGTTATGATTTTTTTTCCGCCGGCCGCCTGGTCGCCCTAATGCAAAGTCAATGGGAGTGAGGAGATAGAAAATTTTTCAAAGTTTTTCACTCGGCCGCCTGGTCCCCTGACTCGAAAATTTTAAAGTGCTCCCATCGGTCCCGGGATAGGGTGGCTGATAGCTGGGAGCCCCCTGAGCACAGCCCCGGTGTTAGTTTTCGGAGAAATGCCCCCGTTGATTTGTTATGATTTTTTTTCCGCCGGCCGCCTGGTCGCCCTAATGTAAAGTCAATGGGAGTGAGGAGATAGAACATTTTTCAAAGTTTTTCACCCGGCCCCAAACGGCTCCAAAACACACTGGGGCTGTGGCTGGGACTCTCACCAGGACTGCCCCCTACTTTATTTCTGGATTAAAAAGCATTCTATATTAATTTTTCGATTTTTGGGACCCGGGACGCCTGGTCACCTAACTCCCCTTCTATCCCTATGGGGGGGGGACGGGGACATCGAAAACGCTCCCATCGCCGCCGAGGCACGCTGCGGGGACTCTCCCTACCATCGCCCCATGCTTCCTTTGAAGAATATATGACGTTTTTCAATTTTCACCGACATTTGAAAATCAAAACTTCAGAACATTTCATAGTTATTCTCAATGGGTTGTCTAGGGGCACACATCTCTAAACTGGGGGAAATGCTCAAAATGATTAAAAAGAAAAACAATGCCCCCAGACCCGGGGGGCTGATAGCTGGGAGCCCCCTGAGCACAGCCCCGGTGTTAGTTTTCGGAGAAATGCCCCCGTTGATTTGTTATGATTTTTTTTCCGCCGGCCGCCTGGTCGCCCTAATGTAAAGTCAATGGGAGTGAGGAGATAGAATATTTTTCAAAGTTTTTCACTCGGCCGTCTGGTCCCCTGACTCGAAAATTTTAAAGTGCTCCCATCGGTCCCGGGATAGGGTGGCTGATAGCTGGGAGCCCCCTGAGCACAGCCCCGGTGTTAGTTTTCGGAGAAATGCCCCCGTTGATTTGTTATGATTTTTTTTCCGCCGGCCGCCTGGTCGCCCTAATGTAAAGTCAATGGGAGTGAGGAGATAGAATATTTTTCAAAGTTTTTCACTCGGCCGTCTGGTCCCCTGACTCGAAAATTTTAAAGTGCTCCCATCGGTCCCGGGATAGGGTGGCTGATAGCTGGGAGCCCCCTGAGCACAGCCCCGGTGTTAGTTTTCGGAGAAATGCCCCCGTTGATTTGTTATGATTTTTTTTCCGCCGGCCGCCTGGTCGCCCTAATGTAAAGTCAATGGGAGTGAGGAGATAGAATATTTTTCAAAGTTTTTCACTCGGCCGTCTGGTCCCCTGACTCGAAAATTTTAAAGTGCTCCCATCGGTCCCGGGATAGGGTGGCTGATAGCTGGGAGCCCCCTGAGCACAGCCCCGGTGTTAGTTTTCGGAGAAATGCCCCCGTTGATTTGTTATGATTTTTTTTCCGCCGGCCGCCTGGTCGCCCTAATGTAAAGTCAATGGGAGTGAGGAGATAGAATATTTTTCAAAGTTTTTCACTCGGCCGTCTGGTCCCCTGACTCGAAAATTTTAAAGTGCTCCCATCGGTCCCGGGATAGGGTGGCTGATAGCTGGGAGCCCCCTGAGCACAGCCCCGGTGTTAGTTTTCGGAGAAATGCCCCCGTTGATTTGTTATGATTTTTTTTCCGCCGGCCGCCTGGTCGCCCTAATGTAAAGTCAATGGGAGTGAGGAGATAGAATATTTTTCAAAGTTTTTCACTCGGCCGTCTGGTCCCCTGACTCGAAAATTTTAAAGTGCTCCCATCGGTCCCGGGATAGGGTGGCTGATAGCTGGGAGCCCCCTGAGCACAGCCCCGGTGTTAGTTTTCGGAGAAATGCCCCCGTTGATTTGTTATGATCCGTAGTTGCCGGCCGGCCGCCCGGCATTGCTCTATCGGATGGAGCGTGTGCTGGCTATGGGAGATTTAGCGATTTTCGGAACCGGCCCCGATCGCCCCCCAAACCGGGTGGCCACGAGGTGGGACCCCCCTGAGCACTGCCCCGGTGTTAGTTTTCCGAGAAATGCCCCCGTTGATTTGTTATGATCCGTAGTTGCCGGCCGGCCGCCCGGCATTGCTCTATCGGATGGAGCGTGGGCTGGCTATGGGAGATTTAGCGATTTTCGGAACCGGCCCCGATCGCCCCCCAAACCGGGTGGCCACGAGGTGGGACCCCCCTGAGCACTGCCCCGGTGTTAGTTTTCCGAGAAATGCCCCCGTTGATTTGTTATGATCCGTAGTTGCCGGCCGGCCGCCCGGCAGTGCTCTATCGGATGGAGCGTGGGCTGGCTATGGGAGATTTAGCGATTTTCGGAACCGGCCCCGATCGCCCCCCAAACCGGGTGGCCACGAGGTGGGACCCCCCTGAGCACTGCCCCGGTGTTAGTTTTCCGAGAAATGCCCCCGTTGATTTGTTATGATCCGTAGTTGCCGGCCGGCCGCCCGGCAGTGCTCTATCGGATGGAGCGTGGGCTGGCTATGGGAGATTTAGCGATTTTCGGAACCGGCCCCGATCGCCCCCCAAACCGGGTGGCCACGAGGTGGGACCCCCCTGAGCACTGCCCCGGTGTTAGTTTTCCGAGAAATGCCCCCGTTGATTTGTTATGATCCGTAGTTGCCGGCCGGCCGCCCGGCAGTGCTCTATCGGATGGAGCGTGGGCTGGCTATGGGAGATTTAGCGATTTTCGGAACCGGCCCCGATCGCCCCCCAAACCGGGTGGCCACGAGGTGGGACCCCCCTGAGCACTGCCCCGGTGTTAGTTTTCCGAGAAATGCCCCCGTTGATTTGTTATGATCCGTAGTTGCCGGCCGGCCGCCCGGCATTGCTCTATCGGATGGAGCGTGGGCTGGCTATGGGAGATTTAGCGATTTTCGGAACCGGCCCCGATCGCCCCCCAAACCGGGTGGCCACGAGGTGGGACCCCCCTGAGCACTGCCCCGGTGTTAGTTTTCCGAGAAATGCCCCCGTTGATTTGTTATGATTATTTTTCGCCCAGGCGATGTGCCTTTTCATTTTGTTTTGCACTTTCCTTCATTCCTTGGTGCATGCTACCATCTAACGGACACATTTCGGTACTGCAGTTTGAAAGTAATTTCCCCGTCTAGGGATCTCTCAATGCCCTGGGCTGCGAAAGGAGGGCAAGGACACCCTATGTTCTCATGAGTGCAAAGCCCCCCCGGCTTCAAGGCATTCCAAAAGGAAAACCGGAGACACTGCTGTACACACACACACACACACACACACACACACACACACACACACACACACACACACACACAGAGAGAGAGAGAGTAGTCACACAGTGGAATAAACTCCCCAGCGATGTGGTAGAAGCTGAAAGTTGGGGAACATTGTGATGGTCTATATTTCTTGGCAGATAATAAAAGATGCTCTTATCATGCCTCCGTTGATGTGTTATGATCCATAGGTTGCCGGCCGCCCGGCATTGCTCTGATCGGATGGACCGTGGGCTGCCTATGGCAGAGTATGGGCGATTCTTCAGCCGGCCCCGATGGCCCCCCAAACCGGGTGGCCACGAGGTGGGACCCCCCTGAGCACTGCCCCGGTGTTAGTTTTCCGAGAAATGCCCCCGTTGATTTGTTACGATTATTTTTCGCCCAGGCGATGTGCCTTTTCATTTTGTTTTGCACTTTCCTTCATTCCTTGGTGCATGCTGCCATCTAACGGACACATTTCGGTACTGCAGTTTGAAAGTAATTTCCCCGTCTAGGGATCTCTCTCTCGTCTAGGGACACTGCTGTACACACACACACACACACACACACACAGTGAGAGAGAGGGAGAGATAGAGAGAGGGAGAGATAGAGAGAGAGAGGTGGAGAGGGAGAGAGAGGTGGAGATAGAGAGATGGAGATAGAGAGAGATGGAGATAGAGAGAGATGGAGATAGAGAGAGAGATGGTGATAGAGAGATAGAGAGAGAGATGGTGATAGAGAGATGGAGATAGAGAGAGAGATGGTGATAGAGAGAGAGTCGTCACACTCTGGAACAAACTCCCCAGAAGCTGAAAGTTGGGGAACATTATGATGATCTTTATTTCTTGGCAGATAATAAATGATGATCTTACAGAGGGCGACTTACAACACCAGTGCAAACATACAGCGAAGTACAAGGCATCAATCACGACAGAATCCCTTGAGTTAAAGCAGCAGATTCAGAATAACACACGTCCAAACAGACTGGAGAGGACCCTAAAACGAGCACGAAAGGTGTCGAATATGTGGCCTCCTCTCGCTTGTAAACTCTCTCGTGTTCCTGTCGATGGGGTCGGCGGCTCGGGGCAGCGGCCTAGCAGCAGCAGGCAGGCAGGCTGACCTCCAGGGCAGGCAGGCAGGCAGGCAGGGCTGGAAGGCAGGCAGGCAGACCTCCAGGGCTGGAAGGCTGACCTCCAGGGCAGGCAGGCTGACCTCCAGGGCAGGCAGGCAGGCAGGCAGGCAGACCTCCAGGGCAGGCAGGCAGACCTCCAGGGCTGGATAGCAGACCTCCAGGGCAGGCAGGCAGACCTCCAGGGCTGGATAGCAGACCTCCAGGGCAGGCAGGCAGACCTCCAGGGCAGGCAGGCAGACCTCCAGGGCAGGCAGGCAGACCTCCAGGGCTGGATAGCAGACCTCCAGGGCTAACAGGCAGACCTCCAGGGCTGGCAGGCTGACCTCCAGGGCAGGCAGTGCTGCTGCCAGGGCTGGATAGCAGACCTCCAGGGCTGGATAGCAGACCTCCAGGGCAGGCAGGCAGACCTCCAGGGCTGGATAGCAGACCTCCAGGGCAGGCAGGCAGACCTCCAGGGCTGGATAGCAGACCTCCAGGGCAGGCAGTGCTGCTACCAGGGCTGGATAGCAGACCTCCAGGGCTGGATAGCAGACCTCCAGGGCAGGCAGGCAGACCTCCAGGGCTGGATAGCAGACCTCCAGGGCAGGCAGGCAGACCTCCAGGGCAGGCAGGCAGACCTCCAGGGCAGGCAGGCAGACCTCCAGGGCTGGATAGCAGACCTCCAGGGCTGGATAGCAGACCTCCAGGGCAGGCAGGCAGACCTCCAGGGCTGGATAGCAGACCTCCAGGGCAGGCAGGCAGACCTCCAGGGCAGGCAGGCAGACCTCCAGGGCAGGCAGGCAGACCTCCAGGGCTGGATAGCAGACCTCCAGGGCTAACAGGCAGACCTCCAGGGCTGGCAGGCTGACCTCCAGGGCAGGCAGTGCTGCTGCCAGGGCAGGCAGGCAGACCTCCAGGGCAGGCAGTGCTGCTGCCAGGGCAGGCAGGCAGACCTCCAGGGCTAACAGGCAGGCAGACAGACCTCCAGGGCAGGCAGGCAGACCTCCAGGGCTAACAGGCTGACCTCCAGGGCAGGCAGGCAGACCTCCAGGGCAGGCAGTGCTGCTACCAGGGCTGGATAGCAGACCTCCAGGGCAGGCAGTGCTGCTGCCAGGGCAGGCAGGCAGACCTCCAGGGCTAACAGGCAGGCAGGCAGACCTCCAGGGCTGGAAGGCAGACCTCCAGGGCAGGCAGGCAGACCTCCAGGGCTGGATAGCAGACCTCCAGGGCTAACAGGCAGGCAGGCAGACCTCCAGGGCTGGATAGCAGACCTCCAGGGCAGGCAGTGCTGCTGCCAGGGCAGGCAGGCAGACCTCCAGGGCTAACAGGCAGGCAGGCAGACCTCCAGGGCTGGAAGGCAGACCTCCAGGGCAGGCAGGCAGACCTCCAGGGCTGGATAGCAGACCTCCAGGGCTAACAGGCAGGCAGGCAGACCTCCAGGGCTGGATAGCAGACCTCCAGGGCAGGCAGTGCTGCTGCCAGGGCAGGCAGGCAGACCTCCAGGGCTGGATAGCAGACCTCCAGGGCAGGCAGTGCTGCTACCAGGGCTGGATAGCAGACCTCCAGGGCTGGATAGCAGACCTCCAGGGCAGGCAGGCAGACCTCCAGGGCTGGATAGCAGACCTCCAGGGCAGGCAGGCAGACCTCCAGGGCTGGATAGCAGACCTCCAGGGCAGGCAGGCAGACCTCCAGGGCAGGCAGGCAGACCTCCAGGGCTGGATAGCAGACCTCCAGGGCTAACAGGCAGACCTCCAGGGCTGGCAGGCTGACCTCCAGGGCAGGCAGTGCTGCTGCCAGGGCAGGCAGGCAGACCTCCAGGGCAGGCAGTGCTGCTGCCAGGGCAGGCAGGCAGACCTCCAGGGCTAACAGGCAGGCAGACAGACCTCCAGGGCAGGCAGGCAGACCTCCAGGGCTAACAGGCTGACCTCCAGGGCAGGCAGGCAGAGCTCCAGGGCAGGATAGCAGACCTCCAGGGCAGGCAGGCAGACCTCCAGGGCTGGCAGGCTGACTTCCAGGGCTGGATGGCAGGCAGGCAGACCTCCAGGGCTAACAGGCAGGCAGGCAGACCTCCAGGGCTGGAAGGCTGACCTCCAGGGCAGGCAGGCAGGGCTGTGTGGCTGGGGAGGGCAGGCTGGCAGGCTGGTAGGCCGTGCTGCCAGGGCTGGAAGGCTGACCTCCAGGGCTAACAGGCAGACCTCCAGGGCAGGCAGGCAGACCTCCAGGGCTAACAGGCAGGCAGGCAGACCTCCAGGGCTGGATAGCAGACCTCCAGGGCAGGCAGGCAGACCTCCAGGGCAGGCAGGCAGACCTCCAGGGCTGGATAGCAGACCTCCAGGGCTAACAGGCAGGCAGGCAGACCTCCAGGGCTGGATAGCAGACCTCCAGGGCAGGCAGTGCTGCTGCCAGGGCAGGCAGGCAGACCTCCAGGGCTGGATAGCAGACCTCCAGGGCAGGCAGTGCTGCTACCAGGGCTGGATAGCAGACCTCCAGGGCTGGATAGCAGACCTCCAGGGCAGGCAGGCAGACCTCCAGGGCTGGATAGCAGACCTCCAGGGCAGGCAGGCAGACCTCCAGGGCTGGATAGCAGACCTCCAGGGCTAACAGGCAGACCTCCAGGGCTGGCAGGCTGACCTCCAGGGCAGGCAGTGCTGCTGCCAGGGCAGGCAGGCAGACCTCCAGGGCAGGCAGTGCTGCTGCCAGGGCAGGCAGGCAGACCTCCAGGGCTAACAGGCAGGCAGGCAGACCTCCAGGGCTGGATAGCAGACCTCCAGGGCAGGCAGGCAGACCTCCAGGGCAGGCAGGCAGACCTCCAGGGCTGGATAGCAGACCTCCAGGGCTAACAGGCAGACCTCCAGGGCTGGCAGGCTGACCTCCAGGGCAGGCAGTGCTGCTGCCAGGGCAGGCAGGCAGACCTCCAGGGCTGGATAGCAGACCTCCAGGGCAGGCAGTGCTGCTACCAGGGCTGGATAGCAGACCTCCAGGGCTGGATAGCAGACCTCCAGGGCAGGCAGGCAGACCTCCAGGGCTGGATAGCAGACCTCCAGGGCAGGCAGGCAGACCTCCAGGGCTGGATAGCAGACCTCCAGGGCAGGCAGGCAGACCTCCAGGGCAGGCAGGCAGACCTCCAGGGCAGGCAGGCAGACCTCCAGGGCAGGCAGGCAGACCTCCAGGGCTAACAGGCAGGCAGGCAGACCTCCAGGGCTGGAAGGCAGACCTCCAGGGCAGGCAGGCAGACCTCCAGGGCTGGATAGCAGACCTCCAGGGCTAACAGGCAGGCAGGCAGACCTCCAGGGCTGGATAGCAGACCTCCAGGGCAGGCAGTGCTGCTGCCAGGGCAGGCAGGCAGACCTCCAGGGCTGGATAGCAGACCTCCAGGGCAGGCAGTGCTGCTACCAGGGCTGGATAGCAGACCTCCAGGGCTGGATAGCAGACCTCCAGGGCAGGCAGGCAGACCTCCAGGGCTGGATAGCAGACCTCCAGGGCAGGCAGGCAGACCTCCAGGGCTGGATAGCAGACCTCCAGGGCTAACAGGCAGACCTCCAGGGCTGGCAGGCTGACCTCCAGGGCAGGCAGTGCTGCTGCCAGGGCAGGCAGGCAGACCTCCAGGGCAGGCAGTGCTGCTGCCAGGGCAGGCAGGCAGACCTCCAGGGCTAACAGGCAGGCAGGCAGACCTCCAGGGCTGGATAGCAGACCTCCAGGGCAGGCAGGCAGACCTCCAGGGCTAACAGGCAGGCAGACAGACCTCCAGGGCAGGCAGGCAGACCTCCAGGGCTAACAGGCTGACCTCCAGGGCAGGCAGGCAGACCTCCAGGGCTGGATAGCAGACCTCCAGGGCTAACAGGCAGACCTCCAGGGCTGGCAGGCTGACCTCCAGGGCAGGCAGTGCTGCTGCCAGGGCAGGCAGGCAGACCTCCAGGGCAGGCAGTGCTGCTGCCAGGGCAGGCAGGCAGACCTCCAGGTCTAACAGGCAGGCAGACAGACCTCCAGGGCAGGCAGGCAGACCTCCAGGGCTAACAGGCTGACCTCCAGGGCAGGCAGGCAGACCTCCAGGGCAGGCAGTGCTGCTACCAGGGCTGGATAGCAGACCTCCAGGGCAGGCAGTGCTGCTACCAGGGCTGGATAGCAGACCTCCAGGGCTAACAGGCTGACCTCCAGGGCTGGATAGCAGACCTCCAGGGCTAACAGGCAGACCTCCAGGGCTGGCAGGCTGACCTCCAGGGCTGGATAGCAGACCTCCAGGGCTAACAGGCAGACCTCCAGGGCTGGCAGGCTGACCTCCAGGGCAGGCAGTGCTGCTACCAGGGCTGGATAGCAGACCTCCAGGGCTGGATGGCAGGCAGGCAGACCTCCAGGGCTGGATAGCAGACCTCCAGGGCAGGCAGGCCGGGCCCCCGGTGCTGCATCTCGGCCGCTGCCTGGGGCGGACCGGCCCGGGTGCCCTTGCGCTTTTTCGACACCAGGGGGCAGTTGGGTGCCATTCCGTCCCTCGTGTGGCGAAATGGCGGTACTGCACCTCCGCCTTTTTGCTGGAGAAAGTCAGCAGTCGGGACAATGCGCCACACGGTCCGTCGGCAGGAGGCCCGGGCCCGGGCACAACTCCCCGGTGGGGACGGACGCCGGGCTGGAGCCTCCCTTCAGCACACACACTCACTCACTCACTCACTGACCGACCGACTGACTGCAGGAAAGGCTCCCGGCTCCCAGCGCTCAGTCAGCAGGCCTACTCCTCCCCGGTGGGGACGGACGCCGGGCTGGAGCTTTCCTTCAGCACACACACTCACTCTCTGACCGACCGACCGACCGACGGCTCCCAGCGCTCAGTCAGCAGGCCTACTCCTCCCCGGTGGGGACGGACGCCGGGCTGGAGCTTTCCTTCAGCACACACACTCACTCACTCACTGACCGACCGACTGACTGCAGGAAAGGCTCCCGGCTCCCAGCGCTCAGTCAGCAGGCCTACTCCTCCCCGGTGGGGACGGACGCCGGGCTGGAGCTTTCCTCCAGCGCAACACACACTCACTCACTCACTGACCGACCGACTGACTGCAGGAAAGGCTCCCGGCTCCCAGCGCTCAGTCAGCAGGCCTACTCCTCCCCGGTGGGGACGGACGCCGGGCTGGAGCTTCCCTTCAGCACACACACTCACTGACCGACCGACTGACTGCAGGAAAGGCTCCCGGCTCCCAGCGCTCAGTCAGCAGGCCTACTCCTCCCCGGTGGGGACGGACGCCGGGCTGGAGCTTCCCTTCAGCACACACACTCACTCACTCACTGACCGACCGACTGACTGCAGGAAAGGCTCCCGGCTCCCAGCGCTCAGTCAGCAGGCCTACTCCTCCCCGGTGGGGACGGACGCCGGGCTGGAGCTTCCCTTCAGCACACACACTCACTCACTCACTGACCGACCGACTGACTGCAGGAAAGGCTCCCGGCTCCCAGCGCTCAGTCAGCAGGCCTACTCCTCCCCGGTGGGGACGGACGCCGGGCTGGAGCTTTCCTCCAGCGCAACACACACTCACTCACTCACTGACTGACCGACCGACCGACCGACGGCTCCCGGCGCTCAGCCTGCAGGGCTACACCTCCCCGGTGGGTGCGGGCTCCGCGCTGGAGCTTTCCTTCAGCACTCACTGACCGACGGCTCCCGGCGCTCAGCCTGCAGGGCTACACCTCCCCGGTGGGTGCGGGCTCCGCGCTGGAGCTTTCCTTCAGCACTCACTGACCGACGGCTCCCGGCGCTCAGCCTGCAGGGCTACACCTCCCCGGTGGGTGCGGGCTCCGCGCTGGAGCTTTCCTTCAGCACTCACTGACCGACGGCTCC
>NW_027102999.1:42500-55000 GCF_036373705.1 Amia ocellicauda | reverse complement strand
GTCGCAAAGAACCGTCTGAAAATCCCGGGCCAAGTCCAGAAAGTGTCCGTAAAAGAGCTAGCGGGGCCCAGCCACTTTCCTCCAGCAAGTGCCCTTAGCTCAGTTTTGACCTCTCTCATTGCACTAAGTGTCTTCAAAAACCCAGTTCCTGTATTTCCCCCGGCACCGTAGAGAAATGCTGACAGCCTGGAACACTGTGGCGGCTGCACACGGCACTCCCATGCCCGCCGCGAGCAGCCTAGCCCCGCCTCAGACCCGCGAGAACCGCCCATCGGCACACGGCCCGCTGTGCGCCCGAGCCGTTTGGTGTAAAAACTGTCCAAAAGTGGTTTCGACCACTTAGGAACATCGTAGAGACTCGAAATAAAAAGGATTTTGTTGGAAAAGCGATTCTGAGGAAGGCTGTGTTAAAATTAATTTCGGGAAATGTCGTTTACCCCCCCCCAAATGGCTCCGAAGTACCCCCCCCCCACCCCCCCCCTAAAAAACCGTGTTCCGGGGGTTTTTCGAGAAAACAAACACACGGGGTATATAGAGGGGACTGAGACGAATCGAATGACGTGCTTTGCAAAGAAATCGGGGGCTCACAGCCCCCCCAGGAGAGGTTCAAAAGTCGGAGGACTGGTCACCTAACTCCCATTGAAGTCAATGGGGGAAAAATGAAAACTGTCAAAAAGGCTTAAAATGGTTCAAAAACCCACTGGGGCAGTAGATAATCATCCTATTTGAATTTTAAAAGTCTTAGTTTGGCGAAAAAATACCTTTTAATAATTGTTTTAGGGGTCAGAAAAATCAGCTCCGGCTGCCTGGTCACCTAGGGGAGATAGAAAATTTTTCTAAGTTTTTCACTCGGCCGCCTGGTCCCCTAACTCGAAAATTTTAAAGTGCTCCCATCGGTCCCGGGATAGGGTGGCTGATAGCTGGGAGCCCCCTGAGCACTGCCCCGGTGTTAGTTTTCGGAGAAATGCCCCCGTTGATTTGTTATGATTTTTTTTCCGCCGGCCGCCTGGTCGCCCTAATGCAAAGTCAATGGGAGTGAGGAGATAGAAAATTTTTCAAAGTTTTTCACTCGGCCGCCTGGTCCCCTAACTCGAAAATTTTAAAGTGCTCCCATCGGTCCCGGGATAGGGTGGCTGATAGCTGGGAGCCCCCTGAGCACTGCCCCGGTGTTAGTTTTCGGAGAAATGCCTCCGTTGATTTGTTATGATTTTTTTTCCGCCGGCCGCCTGGTCGCCCTAATGTAAAGTCAATGGGAGTGAGGAGATAGAAAATTTTTCAAAGTTTTTCACCCGGCCACAAACGACTCCAAAACACACTGGGGCTGTGGCTGGGACTCTCACCAGGACTGCCCCCTACTTTATTTATGGATTAAAAAGCATTCTATATTAATTTTTCGATTTTTGGGACCCGGGACGCCTGGTCACCTAACTCCCCTTCTATCCCTATGGGGGGGGACGGGGACATCGAAAACGCTCCCATCGCTGCCGAGGCACGCTGCGGGGACTCTCCCTACCATCGCCCCATGCTTCCTTTGAAGAATATATGACGTTTTTCAATTTTCACCGACATTTGAAAATCAAAACTTCAGAACATTTCATAGTTATTCTCAATGGGTTGTCTAGGGGCACACATCTCTAAACTGGGGGAAATGCTCAAAATGATTAAAAAGAAAAACAATGCCCCCAGACCCGGGGGGCTGATAGCTGGGAGCCCCCTGAGCACAGCCCCGGTGTTAGTTTCTGGAGAAATGCCCCCGTTGATTTGTTATGATTTTTTTTCCGCCGGCCGCCTGGTCGCCCTAATGCAAAGTCAATGGGAGTGAGGAGATAGAATATTTTTCAAAGTTTTTCACTCGGCCGTCTGGTCCCCTGACTCGAAAATTTTAAAGTGCTCCCATCGGTCCCGGGATAGGGTGGCTGATAGCTGGGAGCCTCCTGAGCACTGCCCCGGTGTTAGTTTCTGGAGAACTGCCCCCGTTGATTTGTTATGATCCGTAGTTGCCGGCCGGCCGCCCGGCATTGCTCTATCGGATGGAGCGTGGGCTGGCTATGGGAGATTTAGCGATTTTCGGAACCGGCCCCGATGGCCCCCCAAACCGGGTGGCCACGAGGTGGGACCCCCCTGAGCACTGCCCCGGTGTTAGTTTTCGGAGAAATGCCCCCGTTGATTTGTTATGATCCGTAGTTGCCGGCCGGCCGCCCGGCATTGCTCTATCGGATGGAGCGTGGGCTGGCTATGGGAGATTTAGCGATTTTCGGAACCGGCCCCGATCGCCCCCCAAACCGGGTGGCCACGAGGTGGGACCCCCCTGAGCACTGCCCCGGTGTTAGTTTTCGGAGAAATGCCCCCGTTGATTTGTTATGATCCGTAGTTGCCGGCCGGCCGCCCGGCATTGCTCTATCGGATGGAGCGTGGGCTGGCTATGGGAGATTTAGCGATTTTCGGAAACCGGCCCCGATGGCCCCCCAAACCGGGTGGCCACGAGGTGGGACCCCCTGAGCACTGCCCCGGTGTTAGTTTTCGGAGAAATGCCCCCGTTGATTTGTTATGATCCGTAGTTGCCGGCCGGCCGCCCGGCATTGCTCTATCGGATGGAGCGTGGGCTGGCTATGGGAGATTTAGCGATTTTCGGAACCGGCCCCGATCGCCCCCAAACCGGGTGGCCACGAGGTGGGACCCCCCTGAGCACTGCCCCGGTGTTAGTTTTCGGAGAAATGCCCCGTTGATTTGTTATGATCCGTAGTTGCCGGCCGGCCGCCCGGCATTGCTCTATCGGATGGAGCGTGGGCTGGCTATGGGAGATTTAGCGATTTTCGGACCGGCCCCGATGGCCCCCCAACCGGGTGGCCACGAGGTGGGACCCCCTGAGCACTGCCCCGGTGTTAGTTTTCGGAGAAATGCCCCCGTTGATTTTTTATGATCCGTAGTTGCCGGCCGGCCGCCCGGCATTGCTCTATCGGATGGAGCGTGGGCTGGCTATGGGAGATTTAGCGATTTTCGGAACCGGCCCGATCGCCCCCCAAACCGGGTGGCCACGAGGTGGGACCCCCCTGAGCACTGCCCCGGTGTTAGTTTTCGGAGAAATGCCCCGTTGATTTGTTATGATCCGTAGTTGCCGGCCGGCCGCCCGGCATTGCTCTATCGGATGGAGCGTGGGCTGGCTATGGGAGATTTAGCGATTTTCGGAACCGGCCCCGATCGCCCCCCAAACCGGGTGGCCACGAGGTGGGACCCCCTGAGCACTGCCCCGGTTGTTAGTTTTCGGAGAAATGCCCGTTGATTTCTTATGATCCGTAGTTGCCGGCCGGCCGCCCGGCATTGCTCTAATCGGATGGAGCCGTGGGCTGGCTATGGGAGATTTAGCGATTTTCGGAACCGGCCCCGACGCCCCCCAAACCGGGTGGCCACGAGGTGGGACCCCCTGAGCACTGCCCGGTGTTAGTTTTCGGAGAAATGCCCCCGTTGATTTGTTACGATTATTTTTCGCCCAGGCGATGTGCCTTTTCATTTTTGTTTGCACTTTCCTTCATTCCCTTGGTGCATGCTACCATCTAACGGACACATTTCGGTACTGCAGTTTGAAAGTAATTTCCCCGTCTAGGGATCTCTCAATGCCCTGGGCTGCGAAAGGAGGGCACGGACACCCTAGTTCTCATGAGTGCAAAGCCCCCCCGGCTTCAAGGCATTCCAAAAGGAAAACCGGAGACACTGCTGTACACACACACACACACACACACACACACACACACACACACACACACACACAGAGAGAGAGAGAGAGAGAGAGAGAGAGAGAGAGAGAGAAGAGAGAGTAGTCACACAGTGGGAATAAACTCCCCAGCGATGTGGTAGAAGCTGAAAGTTGGGGAACATTGTGATGGTCTATATTTCTTGGCAGATAATAAAAGATGCTCTTATCATGCCTCCGTTGATGTGTTATGATCCATAGGTTGCCCGGCCGCCCGGCATTGCTCTGATCGGATGGACCGTGGGCTGCCTATGGCAGAGTATGGGCGATTCTTCAGCCGCCCCGATGGCCCCCCAAACCGGGTGGCCACGAGGTGGGACCCCCCTGAGCACTGCCCCGGTGTTAGTTTTCGGAGAAATGCCCCCGTTGATTTGTTATGATCCGTAGTTGCCGGCCGGCCGCCCGGCATTGCTCTATCGGAGGGAGCGTGGGCTGGCTATGGGAGATTTAGCGATTTTCGGAACCGGCCCCGATCGCCCCCCAAACCGGGTGGCCACGAGGTGGGACCCCCCTGAGCACTGCCCCGGTGTTAGTTTTCGGAGAAATGCCCCCGTTGATTTCTTATGATCCGTAGTTGCCGCCGGCCGCCCGGCATTGCTCTATCGGATGGAGCGTGGGCTGGCTATGGGAGATTTAGCGATTTTCGGAACCGGCCCCGATCGCCCCCCAAACCGGGTGGCCACGAGGTGGGACCCCCTGAGCACTGCCCCGGTGTTAGTTTTCGGAGAAATGCCCCCGTTGATTTGTTACGATTATTTTCGCCCAGGCGATGTGCCTTTTTCATTTTGTTTTGCACTTTCCTTCATTCCTTGGTGCATGCTGCCATCTAACGGACACATTTCGGTACTGCAGTTTGAAAGTAATTTCCCCGTCTAGGGATCTCTCTCTCGTCTAGGGACACTGCTGTACACACACACACACACACACACACACACACACACACACACACACACACACACACACACAAGTGAGAGAGAGGGAGGATAGAGAGAGAGAGAGGTGGAGAGGGAGAGAGAGGTGGAGATAGAGAGATGGAGATAGAGATGGAGATAGAGAGAGATGGAGATAGAGAGAGAGATGGAGATGGAGAGAGAGATGGTGATAGAGAGATAGAGATAGAGAGAGAGATGGTGATAGAGAGATGGAGATAGAGAGAGAGATGGTGATAGAGAGATGGAGATAGAGAGAGAGATGGTGACAGAGAGAGAGTCGTCACACTCTGGAACAAACTCCCCAGAAGCTGAAAGTTGGGGAACATTATGATGATCTTTATTTCTTGGCAGATAATAAATGATGATCTTACAGAGGGCGACTTACAACACCAGTGCAAACATACAGCGAAGGACAAGGCATCAATCGCGACAGAATCCCTTGAGTTAAAGCAGCAGATTCAGAATAACACACGTCAAAACAGACTGGAGACTAAAACGAGCACGAAAGGTGTCGAATATGTGGCCTCCTCTCGCTTGTAAACTCTCTCGTGTTCCTGTCGATGGGGTCGGCGGCTCGGGGCAGCGGCCTAGCAGCAGCAGGCAGGCCACCCGGCTGCCTGGGGCTGACCTCCGGGGCAGGCAGGCAGGCAGACCTCCAGGGCAGGCAGGCAGGCAGGCAGGCAGACCTCCAGGGCTAACAGGCTGACCTCCAGGGCTGGCAGGCTGACCTCCAGGGCTGGAAGGCAGGATGGCAGACCTCCAGGGCAGGCAGGCAGGCAGGCAGACCTCCAGGGCTGGCAGGGAGACCTCCAGGGCTGGCAGGCAGGCAGGCAGGGCTGTGTGGCTGGGGAGGGCAGGCTGGCAGGCAGGTAGGCCGTGCTGCTGCCAGGGCTGGAAGGCTGACCTCCAGGGCAGGCAGGCAGGCAGACCTCGAGGGCAGGCAGGCAGGTAGGCCGTGCTGCTGCCAGGGCTGGCAGGCAGACCTCCAGGGCTAACAGGCTGACCTCCAGGGCAGGCAGGCAGACCTCCAGGGCAGGCAGTGCTGCTACCAGGGCTGGATAGCAGACCTCCAGGGCAGGCAGGCAGACCTCCAGGGCAGGCAGGCAGACCTCCAGGGCAGGCAGGCAGACCTCCAGGGCTGGATAGCAGACCTCCAGGGCTAACAGGCTGACCTCCAGGGCTAACAGGCAGGCAGGCAGACCTCCAGGGCTGGATAGCAGACCTCCAGGGCTAACAGGCTGACCTCCAGGCCAGGCAGTGCTGCTGCCAGGGCAGGCAGGCAGACCTCCAGGGCAGGCAGTGCTGCTACCAGGGCAGGCAGTGCTGCTACCAGGGCTGGAAGGCAGACCTCCAGGGCTAACAGGCAGACCTCCAGGGCAGGCAGGCAGACCTCCAGGGCAGGCAGGCAGACCTCCAGGGCTGGATAGCTGACCTCCAGGGCTAACAGGCAGACCTCCAGGGCTGGCAGGCTGACCTCCAGGGCAGGCAGTGCTGCTGCCAGGGCAGGCAGGCAGACCTCCAGGGCTAACAGGCAGGCAGGCAGACCTCCAGGGCTGGATAGCAGACCTCCAGGGCTAACAGGCAGGCAGGCAGACCTCCAGGGCTGGATAGCAGACCTCCAGGGCTAACAGGCTGACCTCCAGGGCTAACAGGCAGGCAGGCAGACCTCCAGGGCTGGATAGCAGACCTCCAGGGCTAACAGGCTGACCTCCAGGGCAGGCAGTGCTGCTACCAGGGCAGGCAGGCAGACCTCCAGGGCAGGCAGTGCTGCTGCCAGGGCAGGCAGGCAGACCTCCAGGGCTGGATAGCAGACCTCCAGGGCTAACAGGCAGACCTCCAGGGCTGGATAGCAGACCTCCAGGGCTGGATAGCAGACCTCCAGGGCAGGCAGTGCTGCTACCAGGGCAGGCAGTGCTGCTGCCAGGGCAGGCAGGCAGACCTCCAGGGCAGGCAGTGCTGCTACCAGGGCTGGATAGCAGACCTCCAGGGCTAACAGGCAGGCAGGCAGACCTCCAGGGCTGGATAGCAGACCTCCAGGGCTAACAGGCTGACCTCCAGGCCAGGCAGTGCTGCTGCCAGGGCAGGCAGGCAGACCTCCAGGGCAGGCAGTGCTGCTACCAGGGCAGGCAGTGCTGCTACCAGGGCTGGAAGGCAGACCTCCAGGGCTAACAGGCAGACCTCCAGGGCAGGCAGGCAGACCTCCAGGGCAGGCAGGCAGACCTCCAGGGCTGGATAGCTGACCTCCAGGGCTAACAGGCAGACCTCCAGGGCTGGCAGGCTGACCTCCAGGGCAGGCAGTGCTGCTGCCAGGGCAGGCAGGCAGACCTCCAGGGCTAACAGGCAGGCAGGCAGACCTCCAGGGCTGGATAGCAGACCTCCAGGGCTAACAGGCAGGCAGGCAGACCTCCAGGGCTGGATAGCAGACCTCCAGGGCTAACAGGCTGACCTCCAGGGCTAACAGGCAGGCAGGCAGACCTCCAGGGCTGGATAGCAGACCTCCAGGGCTAACAGGCTGACCTCCAGGCCAGGCAGTGCTGCTGCCAGGGCAGGCAGGCAGACCTCCAGGGCAGGCAGTGCTGCTACCAGGGCAGGCAGTGCTGCTACCAGGGCTGGAAGGCAGACCTCCAGGGCTAACAGGCAGACCTCCAGGGCAGGCAGGCAGACCTCCAGGGCAGGCAGGCAGACCTCCAGGGCTGGATAGCTGACCTCCAGGGCTAACAGGCAGACCTCCAGGGCTGGCAGGCTGACCTCCAGGGCAGGCAGTGCTGCTGCCAGGGCAGGCAGGCAGACCTCCAGGGCTAACAGGCAGGCAGGCAGACCTCCAGGGCTGGATAGCAGACCTCCAGGGCTAACAGGCAGGCAGGCAGACCTCCAGGGCTGGATAGCAGACCTCCAGGGCTAACAGGCTGACCTCCAGGCCAGGCAGTGCTGCTGCCAGGGCAGGCAGGCAGACCTCCAGGGCAGGCAGTGCTGCTACCAGGGCAGGCAGTGCTGCTACCAGGGCTGGAAGGCAGACCTCCAGGGCTAACAGGCAGACCTCCAGGGCAGGCAGGCAGACCTCCAGGGCAGGCAGGCAGACCTCCAGGGCTGGATAGCTGACCTCCAGGGCTAACAGGCAGACCTCCAGGGCTGGCAGGCTGACCTCCAGGGCAGGCAGTGCTGCTGCCAGGGCAGGCAGGCAGACCTCCAGGGCTAACAGGCAGGCAGGCAGACCTCCAGGGCTGGATAGCAGACCTCCAGGGCTAACAGGCAGGCAGGCAGACCTCCAGGGCTGGATAGCAGACCTCCAGGGCTAACAGGCTGACCTCCAGGGCTAACAGGCAGGCAGGCAGACCTCCAGGGCTGGATAGCAGACCTCCAGGGCTAACAGGCTGACCTCCAGGGCAGGCAGTGCTGCTACCAGGGCAGGCAGGCAGACCTCCAGGGCAGGCAGTGCTGCTGCCAGGGCAGGCAGGCAGACCTCCAGGGCTGGATAGCAGACCTCCAGGGCTAACAGGCAGACCTCCAGGGCTGGATAGCAGACCTCCAGGGCTGGATAGCAGACCTCCAGGGCAGGCAGTGCTGCTACCAGGGCAGGCAGTGCTGCTGCCAGGGCAGGCAGGCAGACCTCCAGGGCAGGCAGTGCTGCTACCAGGGCTGGATAGCAGACCTCCAGGGCTAACAGGCAGGCAGGCAGACCTCCAGGGCTGGATAGCAGACCTCCAGGGCTAACAGGCTGACCTCCAGGCCAGGCAGTGCTGCTGCCAGGGCAGGCAGGCAGACCTCCAGGGCAGGCAGTGCTGCTACCAGGGCAGGCAGTGCTGCTACCAGGGCTGGAAGGCAGACCTCCAGGGCTAACAGGCAGACCTCCAGGGCAGGCAGGCAGACCTCCAGGGCAGGCAGGCAGACCTCCAGGGCTGGATAGCTGACCTCCAGGGCTAACAGGCAGACCTCCAGGGCTGGCAGGCTGACCTCCAGGGCAGGCAGTGCTGCTGCCAGGGCAGGCAGGCAGACCTCCAGGGCTAACAGGCAGGCAGGCAGACCTCCAGGGCTGGATAGCAGACCTCCAGGGCTAACAGGCAGGCAGGCAGACCTCCAGGGCTGGATAGCAGACCTCCAGGGCTAACAGGCTGACCTCCAGGGCTAACAGGCAGGCAGGCAGACCTCCAGGGCTGGATAGCAGACCTCCAGGGCTAACAGGCTGACCTCCAGGGCAGGCAGTGCTGCTACCAGGGCAGGCAGGCAGACCTCCAGGGCAGGCAGTGCTGCTGCCAGGGCAGGCAGGCAGACCTCCAGGGCTGGATAGCAGACCTCCAGGGCTAACAGGCAGACCTCCAGGGCTGGATAGCAGACCTCCAGGGCTGGATAGCAGACCTCCAGGGCAGGCAGTGCTGCTACCAGGGCAGGCAGTGCTGCTGCCAGGGCAGGCAGGCAGACCTCCAGGGCAGGCAGTGCTGCTACCAGGGCTGGATAGCAGACCTCCAGGGCTAACAGGCAGGCAGGCAGACCTCCAGGGCTGGATAGCAGACCTCCAGGGCTAACAGGCTGACCTCCAGGCCAGGCAGTGCTGCTGCCAGGGCAGGCAGGCAGACCTCCAGGGCAGGCAGTGCTGCTACCAGGGCAGGCAGTGCTGCTACCAGGGCTGGAAGGCAGACCTCCAGGGCTAACAGGCAGACCTCCAGGGCAGGCAGGCAGACCTCCAGGGCAGGCAGGCAGACCTCCAGGGCTGGATAGCTGACCTCCAGGGCTAACAGGCAGACCTCCAGGGCTGGCAGGCTGACCTCCAGGGCAGGCAGTGCTGCTGCCAGGGCAGGCAGGCAGACCTCCAGGGCTAACAGGCAGGCAGGCAGACCTCCAGGGCTGGATAGCAGACCTCCAGGGCTAACAGGCAGGCAGGCAGACCTCCAGGGCTGGATAGCAGACCTCCAGGGCTAACAGGCTGACCTCCAGGGCTAACAGGCAGGCAGGCAGACCTCCAGGGCTGGATAGCAGACCTCCAGGGCTAACAGGCTGACCTCCAGGGCAGGCAGTGCTGCTACCAGGGCAGGCAGGCAGACCTCCAGGGCAGGCAGGCAGACCTCCAGGGCTGGATAGCAGACCTCCAGGGCTAACAGGCAGACCTCCAGGGCTGGATAGCAGACCTCCAGGGCTGGATAGCAGACCTCCAGGGCAGGCAGTGCTGCTACCAGGGCAGGCAGTGCTGCTGCCAGGGCAGGCAGGCAGACCTCCAGGGCAGGCAGTGCTGCTACCAGGGCTGGATAGCAGACCTCCAGGGCTAACAGGCAGGCAGGCAGACCTCCAGGGCTGGATAGCAGACCTCCAGGGCTAACAGGCTGACCTCCAGGCCAGGCAGTGCTGCTGCCAGGGCAGGCAGGCAGACCTCCAGGGCAGGCAGTGCTGCTACCAGGGCAGGCAGTGCTGCTACCAGGGCTGGAAGGCAGACCTCCAGGGCTAACAGGCAGACCTCCAGGGCAGGCAGGCAGACCTCCAGGGCAGGCAGGCAGACCTCCAGGGCTGGATAGCTGACCTCCAGGGCTAACAGGCAGACCTCCAGGGCTGGCAGGCTGACCTCCAGGGCAGGCAGTGCTGCTGCCAGGGCAGGCAGGCAGACCTCCAGGGCTAACAGGCAGGCAGGCAGACCTCCAGGGCTGGATAGCAGACCTCCAGGGCTAACAGGCAGGCAGGCAGACCTCCAGGGCTAACAGGCAGACCTCCAGGGCAGGCAGGCAGACCTCCAGGGCAGGCAGGCAGACCTCCAGGGCTGGATAGCAGACCTCCAGGGCTAACAGGCAGACCTCCAGGGCTGGATAGCAGACCTCCAGGGCTGGATAGCAGACCTCCAGGGCAGGCAGTGCTGCTACCAGGGCAGGCAGTGCTGCTGCCAGGGCAGGCAGGCAGACCTCCAGGGCAGGCAGTGCTGCTACCAGGGCTGGATAGCAGACCTCCAGGGCTGGATGGCAGGCAGGCAGACCTCCAGGGCTGGATAGCAGACCTCCAGGGCTAACAGGCAGACCTCCAGGGCAGGCAGGCAGACCTCCAGGGCAGGCAGGCAGACCTCCAGGGCTGGATAGCAGACCTCCAGGGCAGGCAGTGCTGCTACCAGGGCTGGATAGCAGACCTCCAGGGCAGGATAGCAGACCTCCAGGGCTGGATGGCAGGCAGGCAGACCTCCAGGGCAGGCAGGCAGACCTCCAGGGCTGGATAGCAGACCTCCAGGGCTAACAGGCAGGCAGGCAGACCTCCAGGGCTGGATAGCAGACCTCCAGGGCTAACAGGCAGGCAGGCAGACCTCCAGGGCTGGATAGCAGACCTCCAGGGCAGGCAGTGCTGCTACCAGGGCAGGCAGTGCTGCTACCAGGGCTGGAAGGCAGACCTCCAGGGCAGGCAGTGCTGCTACCAGGGCTGGATAGCAGACCTCCAGGGCTGGATAGCAGACCTCCAGGGCAGGCAGGCAGACCTCCAGGGCTGGATAGCAGACCTCCAGGGCTGGCAGGCAGGCAGGCAGACCTCCAGGGCTGGATAGCAGACCTCCAGGGCAGGATAGCAGACCTCCAGGGCTGGATGGCAGGCAGGCAGACCTCCAGGGCTGGATAGCAGACCTCCAGGGCTGGCAGGCAGACCTCCAGGGCTGGATAGCAGACCTCCAGGGCTGGCAGGCTGACCTCCAGGGCAGGCAGGCCGGGCCCCCGGTGCTGCATCTCGGCCGCTGCCTGGGGCGGACCGGCCCGGGTGCCCTTGCGCTTTTTCGACACCAGGGGGCAGTTGGGTGCCATTCCGTCCCTCGTGTGGCGAAATGGCGGTACTGCACCTCCGCCTTTTTGCTGGAGAAAGTCCGCAGTCGGGACAATGCGCCACACGGTCCGTCGGCAGGAGGCCCGGGCCCGGGCACAACTCCCCGGTGGGGACGGACGCCGGGCTGGAGCTTCCCTTCAGCACACACACTCACTCACTCACTCACTGACCGACCGACTGACTGCAGGAAAGGCTCCCGGCTCCCAGCGCTCAGTCAGCAGGCCTACTCCTCCCCGGTGGGGACGGACGCCGGGCTGGAGCCTCCCTTCAGCACACACACTCACTCACTGACCGACCGACTGACTGCAGGAAAGGCTCCCGGCTCCCAGCGCTCAGTCAGCAGGCCTACTCCTCCCCGGTGGGGACGGACGCCGGGCTGGAGCCTCCCTTCAGCACACACACTCACTCACTGACCGACCGACTGACTGCAGGAAAGGCTCCCGGCTCCCAGCGCTCAGTCAGCAGGCCTACTCCTCCCCGGTGGGGACGGACGCCGGGCTGGAGCCTCCCTTCAGCACACACACTCACTCACTGACCGACCGACTGACTGCAGGAAAGGCTCCCGGCTCCCAGCGCTCAGTCAGCAGGCCTACTCCTCCCCGGTGGGGACGGACGCCGGGCTGGAGCTTTCCTTCAGCACACACACTCACTCACTGACCGACCGACTGACTGCAGGAAAGGCTCCCGGCTCCCAGCGCTCAGTCAGCAGGCCTACTCCTCCCCGGTGGGGACGGACGCCGGGCTGGAGCTTCCCTTCAGCACACACACTCACTCACTGACCGACCGACTGACTGCAGGAAAGGCTCCCGGCTCCCAGCGCTCAGTCAGCAGGCCTACTCCTCCCCGGTGGGGACGGACGCCGGGCTGGAGCTTCCCTTCAGCACACACACTCACTCACTGACCGACCGACTGACTGCAGGAAAGGCTCCCGGCTCCCAGCGCTCAGCCTGCAGGGCTACACCTCCCCGGTGGGTGCGGGCTCCGCGCTGGAGCTTTCCTTCAGCACTCACTGACCGACGGCTCCCGGCGCTCAGCCTGCAGGGCTACAC
>NW_027102999.1:17500-32500 GCF_036373705.1 Amia ocellicauda | reverse complement strand
CTAAGTGTCTTCAAAAACCCAGTTCCTGTATTTCCCCCGGCACCGTAGAGAAATGCTGACAGCCTGGAACACTGTGGCGGCTGCACACGGCACTCCCATGCCCGCCGCGAGCAGCCTAGCCCCGCCTCAGACCCGCGAGAACCGCCCATCGGCACACGGCCCGCTGTGCGCCCGAGCCGTTTGGTGTAAAAACTGTCCAAAAGTGGTTTCGACCACTTAGGAACATCGTAGAGACTCGAAATAAAAAGGATTTTGTTGGAAAAGCGATTCTGAGGAAGGCTGTGTTAAAATTAATTTCGGGAAATGTCGTTTACCCCCCCCCAAATGGCTCCGAAGTACCCCCCCCCCACCCCCCCCCTAAAAAACCGTGTTCCGGGGGTTTTTCGAGAAAACAAACACACGGGGTATATAGAGGGGACTGAGACGAATCGAATGACGTGCTTTGCAAAGAAATCGGGGGCTCACAGCCCCCCCAGGAGAGGTTCAAAAGTCGGAGGACTGGTCACCTAACTCCCATTGAAGTCAATGGGGGAAAAATGAAAACTGTCAAAAAGGCTTAAAATGGTTCAAAAACCCACTGGGGCAGTAGATAATCATCCTATTTGAATTTTAAAAGTCTTAGTTTGGCGAAAAAATACCTTTTAATAATTGTTTTAGGGGTCAGAAAAATCAGCTCCGGCTGCCTGGTCACCTAGGGGAGATAGAAAATTTTTCTAAGTTTTTCACTCGGCCGCCTGGTCCCCTAACTCGAAAATTTTAAAGTGCTCCCATCGGTCCCGGGATAGGGTGGCTGATAGCTGGGAGCCCCCTGAGCACTGCCCCGGTGTTAGTTTTCGGAGAAATGCCCCCGTTGATTTGTTATGATTTTTTTTCCGCCGGCCGCCTGGTCGCCCTAATGCAAAGTCAATGGGAGTGAGGAGATAGAAAATTTTTCAAAGTTTTTCACTCGGCCGCCTGGTCCCCTGACTCGAAAATTTTAAAGTGCTCCCATCGGTCCCGGGATAGGGTGGCTGATAGCTGGGAGCCCCCTGAGCACAGCCCCGGTGTTAGTTTTCGGAGAAATGCCCCCGTTGATTTGTTATGATTTTTTTTCCGCCGGCCGCCTGGTCGCCCTAATGTAAAGTCAATGGGAGTGAGGAGATAGAACATTTTTCAAAGTTTTTCACCCGGCCCCAAACGGCTCCAAAACACACTGGGGCTGTGGCTGGGACTCTCACCAGGACTGCCCCCTACTTTATTTCTGGATTAAAAAGCATTCTATATTAATTTTTCGATTTTTGGGACCCGGGACGCCTGGTCACCTAACTCCCCTTCTATCCCTATGGGGGGGGGACGGGGACATCGAAAACGCTCCCATCGCCGCCGAGGCACGCTGCGGGGACTCTCCCTACCATCGCCCCATGCTTCCTTTGAAGAATATATGACGTTTTTCAATTTTCACCGACATTTGAAAATCAAAACTTCAGAACATTTCATAGTTATTCTCAATGGGTTGTCTAGGGGCACACATCTCTAAACTGGGGGAAATGCTCAAAATGATTAAAAAGAAAAACAATGCCCCCAGACCCGGGGGGCTGATAGCTGGGAGCCCCCTGAGCACAGCCCCGGTGTTAGTTTTCGGAGAAATGCCCCCGTTGATTTGTTATGATTTTTTTTCCGCCGGCCGCCTGGTCGCCCTAATGTAAAGTCAATGGGAGTGAGGAGATAGAATATTTTTCAAAGTTTTTCACTCGGCCGTCTGGTCCCCTGACTCGAAAATTTTAAAGTGCTCCCATCGGTCCCGGGATAGGGTGGCTGATAGCTGGGAGCCCCCTGAGCACAGCCCCGGTGTTAGTTTTCGGAGAAATGCCCCCGTTGATTTGTTATGATTTTTTTTCCGCCGGCCGCCTGGTCGCCCTAATGTAAAGTCAATGGGAGTGAGGAGATAGAATATTTTTCAAAGTTTTTCACTCGGCCGTCTGGTCCCCTGACTCGAAAATTTTAAAGTGCTCCCATCGGTCCCGGGATAGGGTGGCTGATAGCTGGGAGCCCCCTGAGCACAGCCCCGGTGTTAGTTTTCGGAGAAATGCCCCCGTTGATTTGTTATGATTTTTTTTCCGCCGGCCGCCTGGTCGCCCTAATGTAAAGTCAATGGGAGTGAGGAGATAGAATATTTTTCAAAGTTTTTCACTCGGCCGTCTGGTCCCCTGACTCGAAAATTTTAAAGTGCTCCCATCGGTCCCAGACCCGGGTGGCCACGAGGTGGGACCCCCCTGAGCACTGCCCCGGTGTTAGTTTTCGGAGAAATGCCCCCGTTGATTTGTTATGATTTTTTTTCCGCCGGCCGCCTGGTCGCCCTAATGTAAAGTCAATGGGAGTGAGGAGATAGAATATTTTTCAAAGTTTTTCACTCGGCCGTCTGGTCCCCTGACTCGAAAATTTTAAAGTGCTCCCATCGGTCCCAGACCCGGGTGGCCACGAGGTGGGACCCCCCTGAGCACTGCCCCGGTGTTAGTTTTCGGAGAAATGCCCCCGTTGATTTGTTATGATCCGTAGTTGCCGGCCGGCCGCCCGGCATTGCTCTATCGGATGGAGCGTGGGCTGGCTATGGGAGATTTAGCGATTTTCGGAACCGGCCCCGATCGCCCCCCAAACCGGGTGGCCACGAGGTGGGACCCCCCTGAGCACTGCCCCGGTGTTAGTTTTCGGAGAAATGCCCCCGTTGATTTGTTATGATCCGTAGTTGCCGGCCGGCCGCCCGGCATTGCTCTATCGGATGGAGCGTGGGCTGGCTATGGGAGATTTAGCGATTTTCGGAACCGGCCCCGATCGCCCCCCAAACCGGGTGGCCACGAGGTGGGACCCCCCTGAGCACTGCCCCGGTGTTAGTTTTCCGAGAAATGCCCCCGTTGATTTGTTATGATCCGTAGTTGCCGGCCGGCCGCCCGGCAGTGCTCTATCGGATGGAGCGTGGGCTGGCTATGGGAGATTTAGCGATTTTCGGAACCGGCCCCGATCGCCCCCCAAACCGGGTGGCCACGAGGTGGGACCCCCCTGAGCACTGCCCCGGTGTTAGTTTTCCGAGAAATGCCCCCGTTGATTTGTTATGATCCGTAGTTGCCGGCCGGCCGCCCGGCAGTGCTCTATCGGATGGAGCGTGGGCTGGCTATGGGAGATTTAGCGATTTTCGGAACCGGCCCCGATCGCCCCCCAAACCGGGTGGCCACGAGGTGGGACCCCCCTGAGCACTGCCCCGGTGTTAGTTTTCGGAGAAATGCCCCCGTTGATTTGTTATGATCCGTAGTTGCCGGCCGGCCGCCCGGCAGTGCTCTATCGGATGGAGCGTGGGCTGGCTATGGGAGATTTAGCGATTTTCGGAACCGGCCCCGATCGCCCCCCAAACCGGGTGGCCACGAGGTGGGACCCCCCTGAGCACTGCCCCGGTGTTAGTTTTCGGAGAAATGCCCCCGTTGATTTGTTATGATCCGTAGTTGCCGGCCGGCCGCCCGGCAGTGCTCTATCGGATGGAGCGTGGGCTGGCTATGGGAGATTTAGCGATTTTCGGAACCGGCCCCGATCGCCCCCCAAACCGGGTGGCCACGAGGTGGGACCCCCCTGAGCACTGCCCCGGTGTTAGTTTTCCGAGAAATGCCCCCGTTGATTTGTTATGATCCGTAGTTGCCGGCCGGCCGCCCGGCAGTGCTCTATCGGATGGAGCGTGGGCTGGCTATGGGAGATTTAGCGATTTTCGGAACCGGCCCCGATCGCCCCCCAAACCGGGTGGCCACGAGGTGGGACCCCCCTGAGCACTGCCCCGGTGTTAGTTTTCCGAGAAATGCCCCCGTTGATTTGTTATGATCCGTAGTTGCCGGCCGGCCGCCCGGCAGTGCTCTATCGGATGGAGCGTGGGCTGGCTATGGGAGATTTAGCGATTTTCGGAACCGGCCCCGATCGCCCCCCAAACCGGGTGGCCACGAGGTGGGACCCCCCTGAGCACTGCCCCGGTGTTAGTTTTCGGAGAAATGCCCCCGTTGATTTGTTATGATCCGTAGTTGCCGGCCGGCCGCCCGGCAGTGCTCTATCGGATGGAGCGTGGGCTGGCTATGGGAGATTTAGCGATTTTCGGAACCGGCCCCGATCGCCCCCCAAACCGGGTGGCCACGAGGTGGGACCCCCCTGAGCACTGCCCCGGTGTTAGTTTTCGGAGAAATGCCCCCGTTGATTTGTTATGATCCGTAGTTGCCGGCCGGCCGCCCGGCAGTGCTCTATCGGATGGAGCGTGGGCTGGCTATGGGAGATTTAGCGATTTTCGGAACCGGCCCCGATCGCCCCCCAAACCGGGTGGCCACGAGGTGGGACCCCCCTGAGCACTGCCCCGGTGTTAGTTTTCCGAGAAATGCCCCCGTTGATTTGTTATGATCCGTAGTTGCCGGCCGGCCGCCCGGCAGTGCTCTATCGGATGGAGCGTGGGCTGGCTATGGGAGATTTAGCGATTTTCGGAACCGGCCCCGATCGCCCCCCAAACCGGGTGGCCACGAGGTGGGACCCCCCTGAGCACTGCCCCGGTGTTAGTTTTCCGAGAAATGCCCCCGTTGATTTGTTATGATTATTTTTCGCCCAGGCGATGTGCCTTTTCATTTTGTTTTGCACTTTCCTTCATTCCTTGGTGCATGCTACCATCTAACGGACACATTTCGGTACTGCAGTTTGAAAGTAATTTCCCCGTCTAGGGATCTCTCAATGCCCTGGGCTGCGAAAGGAGGGCAAGGACACCCTATGTTCTCATGAGTGCAAAGCCCCCCCGGCTTCAAGGCATTCCAAAAGGAAAACCGGAGACACTGCTGTACACACACACACACACACACACACACACACACACACACACACACACAGAGAGAGAGAGAGAGAGAGAGAGAGATAGAGAGAGAGTAGTCACACAGTGGAATAAACTCCCCAGCGATGTGGTAGAAGCTGAAAGTTGGGGAACATTGTGATGGTCTATATTTCTTGGCAGATAATAAAAGATGCTCTTATCATGCCTCCGTTGATGTGTTATGATCCATAGGTTGCCGGCCGCCCGGCATTGCTCTGATCGGATGGACCGTGGGCTGCCTATGGCAGAGTATGGGCGATTCTTCAGCCGGCCCCGATGGCCCCCCAAACCGGGTGGCCACGAGGTGGGACCCCCCTGAGCACTGCCCCGGTGTTAGTTTTCCGAGAAATGCCCCCGTTGATTTGTTATGATTTTTTTTCCGCCGGCCGCCTGGTCGCCCTAATGCAAAGTCAATGGGAGTGAGGAGATAGAAAATTTTTCAAAGTTTTTCACTCGGCCGCCTGGTCCCCTGACTCGAAAATTTTAAAGTGCTCCCATCGGTCCCGGGATAGGGTGGCTGATAGCTGGGAGCCCCCTGAGCACAGCCCCGGTGTTAGTTTTCGGAGAAATGCCCCCGTTGATTTGTTATGATTTTTTTTCCGCCGGCCGCCTGGTCGCCCTAATGTAAAGTCAATGGGAGTGAGGAGATAGAACATTTTTCAAAGTTTTTCACCCGGCCCCAAACGGCTCCAAAACACACTGGGGCTGTGGCTGGGACTCTCACCAGGACTGCCCCCTACTTTATTTCTGGATTAAAAAGCATTCTATATTAATTTTTCGATTTTTGGGACCCGGGACGCCTGGTCACCTAACTCCCCTTCTATCCCTATGGGGGGGGGACGGGGACATCGAAAACGCTCCCATCGCCGCCGAGGCACGCTGCGGGGACTCTCCCTACCATCGCCCCATGCTTCCTTTGAAGAATATATGACGTTTTTCAATTTTCACCGACATTTGAAAATCAAAACTTCAGAACATTTCATAGTTATTCTCAATGGGTTGTCTAGGGGCACACATCTCTAAACTGGGGGAAATGCTCAAAATGATTAAAAAGAAAAACAATGCCCCCAGACCCGGGGGGCTGATAGCTGGGAGCCCCCTGAGCACAGCCCCGGTGTTAGTTTTCGGAGAAATGCCCCCGTTGATTTGTTATGATTTTTTTTCCGCCGGCCGCCTGGTCGCCCTAATGTAAAGTCAATGGGAGTGAGGAGATAGAATATTTTTCAAAGTTTTTCACTCGGCCGTCTGGTCCCCTGACTCGAAAATTTTAAAGTGCTCCCATCGGTCCCGGGATAGGGTGGCTGATAGCTGGGAGCCCCCTGAGCACAGCCCCGGTGTTAGTTTTCGGAGAAATGCCCCCGTTGATTTGTTATGATTTTTTTTCCGCCGGCCGCCTGGTCGCCCTAATGTAAAGTCAATGGGAGTGAGGAGATAGAATATTTTTCAAAGTTTTTCACTCGGCCGTCTGGTCCCCTGACTCGAAAATTTTAAAGTGCTCCCATCGGTCCCGGGATAGGGTGGCTGATAGCTGGGAGCCCCCTGAGCACAGCCCCGGTGTTAGTTTTCGGAGAAATGCCCCCGTTGATTTGTTATGATTTTTTTTCCGCCGGCCGCCTGGTCGCCCTAATGTAAAGTCAATGGGAGTGAGGAGATAGAATATTTTTCAAAGTTTTTCACTCGGCCGTCTGGTCCCCTGACTCGAAAATTTTAAAGTGCTCCCATCGGTCCCAGACCCGGGTGGCCACGAGGTGGGACCCCCCTGAGCACTGCCCCGGTGTTAGTTTTCGGAGAAATGCCCCCGTTGATTTGTTATGATTTTTTTTCCGCCGGCCGCCTGGTCGCCCTAATGTAAAGTCAATGGGAGTGAGGAGATAGAACATTTTTCAAAGTTTTTCACCCGGCCCCAAACGGCTCCAAAACACACTGGGGCTGTGGCTGGGACTCTCACCAGGACTGCCCCCTACTTTATTTCTGGATTAAAAAGCATTCTATATTAATTTTTCGATTTTTGGGACCCGGGACGCCTGGTCACCTAACTCCCCTTCTATCCCTATGGGGGGGGGACGGGGACATCGAAAACGCTCCCATCGCCGCCGAGGCACGCTGCGGGGACTCTCCCTACCATCGCCCCATGCTTCCTTTGAAGAATATATGACGTTTTTCAATTTTCACCGACATTTGAAAATCAAAACTTCAGAACATTTCATAGTTATTCTCAATGGGTTGTCTAGGGGCACACATCTCTAAACTGGGGGAAATGCTCAAAATGATTAAAAAGAAAAACAATGCCCCCAGACCCGGGGGGCTGATAGCTGGGAGCCCCCTGAGCACAGCCCCGGTGTTAGTTTTCGGAGAAATGCCCCCGTTGATTTGTTATGATTTTTTTTCCGCCGGCCGCCTGGTCGCCCTAATGTAAAGTCAATGGGAGTGAGGAGATAGAATATTTTTCAAAGTTTTTCACTCGGCCGTCTGGTCCCCTGACTCGAAAATTTTAAAGTGCTCCCATCGGTCCCGGGATAGGGTGGCTGATAGCTGGGAGCCCCCTGAGCACAGCCCCGGTGTTAGTTTTCGGAGAAATGCCCCCGTTGATTTGTTATGATTTTTTTTCCGCCGGCCGCCTGGTCGCCCTAATGTAAAGTCAATGGGAGTGAGGAGATAGAATATTTTTCAAAGTTTTTCACTCGGCCGTCTGGTCCCCTGACTCGAAAATTTTAAAGTGCTCCCATCGGTCCCGGGATAGGGTGGCTGATAGCTGGGAGCCCCCTGAGCACAGCCCCGGTGTTAGTTTTCGGAGAAATGCCCCCGTTGATTTGTTATGATTTTTTTTCCGCCGGCCGCCTGGTCGCCCTAATGTAAAGTCAATGGGAGTGAGGAGATAGAATATTTTTCAAAGTTTTTCACTCGGCCGTCTGGTCCCCTGACTCGAAAATTTTAAAGTGCTCCCATCGGTCCCAGACCCGGGTGGCCACGAGGTGGGACCCCCCTGAGCACTGCCCCGGTGTTAGTTTTCGGAGAAATGCCCCCGTTGATTTGTTATGATTTTTTTTCCGCCGGCCGCCTGGTCGCCCTAATGTAAAGTCAATGGGAGTGAGGAGATAGAATATTTTTCAAAGTTTTTCACTCGGCCGTCTGGTCCCCTGACTCGAAAATTTTAAAGTGCTCCCATCGGTCCCAGACCCGGGTGGCCACGAGGTGGGACCCCCCTGAGCACTGCCCCGGTGTTAGTTTTCGGAGAAATGCCCCCGTTGATTTGTTATGATCCGTAGTTGCCGGCCGGCCGCCCGGCATTGCTCTATCGGATGGAGCGTGGGCTGGCTATGGGAGATTTAGCGATTTTCGGAACCGGCCCCGATCGCCCCCCAAACCGGGTGGCCACGAGGTGGGACCCCCCTGAGCACTGCCCCGGTGTTAGTTTTCGGAGAAATGCCCCCGTTGATTTGTTATGATCCGTAGTTGCCGGCCGGCCGCCCGGCAGTGCTCTATCGGATGGAGCGTGGGCTGGCTATGGGAGATTTAGCGATTTTCGGAACCGGCCCCGATCGCCCCCCAAACCGGGTGGCCACGAGGTGGGACCCCCCTGAGCACTGCCCCGGTGTTAGTTTTCGGAGAAATGCCCCCGTTGATTTGTTATGATCCGTAGTTGCCGGCCGGCCGCCCGGCAGTGCTCTATCGGATGGAGCGTGTGCTGGCTATGGGAGATTTAGCGATTTTCGGAACCGGCCCCGATCGCCCCCCAAACCGGGTGGCCACGAGGTGGGACCCCCCTGAGCACTGCCCCGGTGTTAGTTTTCGGAGAAATGCCCCCGTTGATTTGTTATGATCCGTAGTTGCCGGCCGGCCGCCCGGCATTGCTCTATCGGATGGAGCGTGGGCTGGCTATGGGAGATTTAGCGATTTTCGGAACCGGCCCCGATCGCCCCCCAAACCGGGTGGCCACGAGGTGGGACCCCCCTGAGCACTGCCCCGGTGTTAGTTTTCGGAGAAATGCCCCCGTTGATTTGTTACGATTATTTTTCGCCCAGGCGATGTGCCTTTTCATTTTGTTTTGCACTTTCCTTCATTCCTTGGTGCATGCTACCATCTAACGGACACATTTCGGTACTGCAGTTTGAAAGTAATTTCCCCGTCTAGGGATCTCTCTCTCGTCTAGGGACACTGCTGTACACACACACACACACACACACACACACACACACACACACACACACACACACACACACACACAGTGAGAGAGAGGGAGAGATAGAGAGAGAGAGAGGTGGAGAGGGAGAGAGAGGTGGAGATAGAGAGATGGAGATAGAGATGGAGATAGAGAGAGATGGAGATAGAGAGAGAGATGGAGATGGAGAGAGAGATGGTGATAGAGAGATAGAGATAGAGAGAGAGATGGTGATAGAGAGAGAGATGGTGATAGAGAGATGGAGATAGAGAGAGAGATGGTGATAGAGAGAGAGTCGTCACACTCTGGAACAAACTCCCCAGAAGCTGAAAGTTGGGGAACATTATGATGATCTTTATTTCTTGGCAGATAATAAATGATGATCTTACAGAGGGCGACTTACAACACCAGTGCAAACATACAGCGAAGGACAAGGCATCAATCGCGACAGAATCCCTTGAGTTAAAGCAGCAGATTCAGAATAACACACGTCAAAACAGACTGGAGACTAAAACGAGCACGAAAGGTGTCGAATATGTGGCCTCCTCTCGCTTGTAAACTCTCTCGTGTTCCTGTCGATGGGGTCGGCGGCTCGGGGCAGCGGCCTAGCAGCAGCAGGCAGGCCACCCGGCTGCCTGGGGCTGACCTCCGGGGCAGGCAGGCAGGCTGACCTCCAGGGCAGGCAGGCAGGCAGGCAGGCAGACCTCCAGGGCTAACAGGCTGACCTCCAGGGCTGGCAGGCTGACCTCCAGGGCTGGAAGGCAGGATGGCAGACCTCCAGGGCAGGCAGGCAGGCAGGCAGGCAGGCAGGCAGACCTCCAGGGCTGGCAGGGAGACCTCCAGGGCTGGCAGGCAGGCAGGCAGGGCTGTGTGGCTGGGGAGGGCAGGCTGGCAGGCAGGTAGGCCGTGCTGCTGCCAGGGCTGGAAGGCTGACCTCCAGGGCAGGCAGGCAGGCAGACCTCCAGGGCAGGCAGGCAGGTAGGCCGTGCTGCTGCCAGGGCTGGCAGGCTGACCTCCAGGGCAGGCAGGCAGGCAGGCAGACCTCCAGGGCTGGCAGGCTGACCTCCAGGGCAGGCAGGCAGGCAGGCAGGCAGACCTCCAGGGCTAACAGGCTGACCTCCAGGGCTGGCAGGCTGACCTCCAGGGCTGGAAGGCAGGATGGCAGACCTCCAGGGCAGGCAGGCAGGCAGGCAGGCAGGCAGGCAGACCTCCAGGGCTGGCAGGGAGACCTCCAGGGCTGGCAGGCAGGCAGGCAGGGCTGTGTGGCTGGGGAGGGCAGGCTGGCAGGCAGGTAGGCCGTGCTGCTGCCAGGGCTGGAAGGCTGACCTCCAGGGCAGGCAGGCAGGCAGACCTCGAGGGCAGGCAGGCAGGTAGGCCGTGCTGCTACCAGGGCAGGCAGGCAGACCTCCAGGGCTAACAGGCTGACCTCCAGGGCAGGCAGTGCTGCTACCAGGGCTGGATAGCAGACCTCCAGGGCTGGATAGCAGACCTCCAGGGCTAACAGGCAGACCTCCAGGGCTGGCAGGCAGGCAGGCAGACCTCCAGGGCAGGCAGTGCTGCTACCAGGGCTGGATAGCAGACCTCCAGGGCAGGCAGTGCTGCTACCAGGGCAGGCAGTGCTGCTGCCAGGGCTGGATGGCAGGCAGGCAGACCTCCAGGGCTAACAGGCTGACCTCCAGGGCAGGCAGGCAGACCTCCAGGGCTAACAGGCTGACCTCCAGGGCAGGCAGTGCTGCTACCAGGGCAGGCAGGCTGTCCTCCAGGGCTGGATAGCAGACCTCCAGGGCAGGCAGTGCTGCCACCAGGGCAGGCAGGCTGTCCTCCAGGGCTGGATAGCAGACCTCCAGGGCAGGCAGTGCTGCTACCAGGGCAGGCAGGCTGTCCTCCAGGGCTGGATAGCAGACCTCCAGGGCAGGCAGTGCTGCTACCAGGGCAGGCAGTGCTGCTGCCAGGGCTGGATGGCAGGCAGGCAGACCTCCAGGGCTGGATAGCAGACCTCCAGGGCTAACAGGCTGACCTCCAGGGCTGGCAGGCTGACCTCCAGGGCTGGAAGGCAGGATGGCAGACCTCCAGGGCAGGCAGGCAGGCAGGCAGGCAGGCAGGCAGACCTCCAGGGCTGGCAGGGAGACCTCCAGGGCTGGCAGGCAGGCAGGCAGGGCTGTGTGGCTGGGGAGGGCAGGCTGGCAGGCAGGTAGGCCGTGCTGCTGCCAGGGCTGGAAGGCTGACCTCCAGGGCAGGCAGGCAGGCAGACCTCGAGGGCAGGCAGGCAGGTAGGCCGTGCTGCTACCAGGGCAGGCAGGCAGACCTCCAGGGCTAACAGGCTGACCTCCAGGGCAGGCAGTGCTGCTACCAGGGCTGGATAGCAGACCTCCAGGGCTGGATAGCAGACCTCCAGGGCTAACAGGCAGACCTCCAGGGCTGGCAGGCAGGCAGGCAGACCTCCAGGGCAGGCAGTGCTGCTACCAGGGCTGGATAGCAGACCTCCAGGGCAGGCAGTGCTGCTACCAGGGCAGGCAGTGCTGCTGCCAGGGCTGGATGGCAGGCAGGCAGACCTCCAGGGCTAACAGGCTGACCTCCAGGGCAGGCAGGCAGACCTCCAGGGCTAACAGGCTGACCTCCAGGGCAGGCAGTGCTGCTACCAGGGCAGGCAGGCTGTCCTCCAGGGCTGGATAGCAGACCTCCAGGGCAGGCAGTGCTGCCACCAGGGCAGGCAGGCTGTCCTCCAGGGCTGGATAGCAGACCTCCAGGGCAGGCAGTGCTGCTACCAGGGCAGGCAGGCTGTCCTCCAGGGCTGGATAGCAGACCTCCAGGGCAGGCAGTGCTGCTACCAGGGCAGGCAGTGCTGCTGCCAGGGCTGGATGGCAGGCAGGCAGACCTCCAGGGCTGGATAGCAGACCTCCAGGGCTAACAGGCAGACCTCCAGGGCTGGCAGGCAGGCAGGCAGACCTCCAGGGCAGGCAGTGCTGCTACCAGGGCTGGATAGCAGACCTCCAGGGCAGGCAGTGCTGCTACCAGGGCAGGCAGTGCTGCTGCCAGGGCTGGATGGCAGGCAGGCAGACCTCCAGGGCTAACAGGCTGACCTCCAGGGCAGGCAGGCAGACCTCCAGGGCTGGAAGGCAGGCAGTGCTGCTACCAGGGCAGGCAGGCTGTCCTCCAGGGCTGGATAGCAGACCTCCAGGGCAGGCAGTGCTGCTACCAGGGCTGGATAGCAGACCTCCAGGGCAGGCAGTGCTGCTACCAGGGCAGGCAGTGCTGCTGCCAGGGCTGGATGGCAGGCAGGCAGACCTCCAGGGCTAACAGGCTGACCTCCAGGGCAGGCAGGCAGACCTCCAGGGCAGGCAGGCAGGCAGGCAGACCTCCAGGGCTGGATAGCTGACCTCCAGGGCTGGATAGCAGACCTCCAGGGCTAACAGGCTGACCTCCAGGGCTAACAGGCAGACCTCCAGGGCAGGCAGGCAGACCTCCAGGGCAGGCAGTGCTGCTACCAGGGCTGGATAGCAGACCTCCAGGGCTAACAGGCAGACCTCCAGGGCTGGCAGTGCTGCTACCAGGGCTGGATAGCAGACCTCCAGGGCTGGATAGCAGACCTCCAGGGCTAACAGGCAGACCTCCAGGGCAGGCAGGCAGACCTCCAGGGCTGGATAGCTGACCTCCAGGGCTGGATAGCAGACCTCCAGGGCTAACAGGCTGACCTCCAGGGCTAACAGGCAGACCTCCAGGGCAGGCAGGCAGACCTCCAGGGCAGGCAGTGCTGCTACCAGGGCTGGATAGCAGACCTCCAGGGCTAACAGGCAGACCTCCAGGGCTGGCAGTGCTGCTACCAGGGCTGGATAGCAGACCTCCAGGGCTGGATAGCAGACCTCCAGGGCTAACAGGCAGACCTCCAGGGCAGGCAGGCAGACCTCCAGGGCTGGATAGCTGACCTCCAGGGCTGGATAGCAGACCTCCAGGGCTAACAGGCTGACCTCCAGGGCTAACAGGCAGACCTCCAGGGCAGGCAGGCAGACCTCCAGGGCAGGCAGTGCTGCTACCAGGGCTGGATAGCAGACCTCCAGGGCTAACAGGCAGACCTCCAGGGCTGGAAGGCAGGCAGTGCTGCTACCAGGGCAGGCAGGCTGTCCTCCAGGGCTGGAAGGCAGACCTCCAGGGCAGGCAGGCAGACCTCCAGGGCAGGCAGTGCTGCTACCAGGGCTGGATAGCAGACCTCCAGGGCTGGATAGCAGACCTCCAGGGCTAACAGGCAGACCTCCAGGGCTGGCAGGCTGACCTCCAGGGCAGGCAGGCAGGCAGGCAGACCTCCAGGGCTGGATAGCTGACCTCCAGGGCTGGATAGCAGACCTCCAGGGCTAACAGGCTGACCTCCAGGGCTAACAGGCAGACCTCCAGGGCAGGCAGGCAGACCTCCAGGGCAGGCAGTGCTGCTACCAGGGCTGGATAGCAGACCTCCAGGGCTAACAGGCAGACCTCCAGGGCTGGAAGGCAGGCAGTGCTGCTACCAGGGCAGGCAGGCTGTCCTCCAGGGCTGGAAGGCAGACCTCCAGGGCAGGCAGGCAGACCTCCAGGGCAGGCAGTGCTGCTACCAGGGCTGGATAGCAGACCTCCAGGGCTGGAAGGCAGGCAGGCAGACCTCCAGGGCAGGCAGTGCTGCTACCAGGGCTGGATAGCAGACCTCCAGGGCTGGAAGGCAGACCTCCAGGGCAGGCAGGCAGACCTCCAGGGCAGGCAGTGCTGCTACCAGGGCTGGATAGCAGACCTCCAGGGCTGGAAGGCAGGCAGGCAGACCTCCAGGGCAGGCAGTGCTGCTACCAGGGCTGGATAGCAGACCTCCAGGGCTAACAGGCAGACCTCCAGGGCAGGCAGTGCTGCTACCAGGGCTGGATAGCAGACCTCCAGGGCTAACAGGCAGACCTCCAGGGCTGGAAGGCAGGCAGTGCTGCTACCAGGGCAGGCAGGCTGTCCTCCAGGGCTGGAAGGCAGACCTCCAGGGCAGGCAGGCAGACCTCCAGGGCAGGCAGTGCTGCTACCAGGGCTGGATAGCAGACCTCCAGGGCTGGAAGGCAGGCAGGCAGACCTCCAGGGCAGGCAGTGCTGCTACCAGGGCTGGATAGCAGACCTCCAGGGCTAACAGGCAGACCTCCAGGGCTGGCAGTGCTGCTACCAGGGCTGGATAGCAGACCTCCAGGGCTGGATAGCAGACCTCCAGGGCTAACAGGCAGACCTCCAGGGCTGGCAGGCTGACCTCCAGGGCAGGCAGGCAGGCAGGCAGACCTCCAGGGCTGGATAGCTGACCTCCAGGGCTGGAAGGCAGACCTCCAGGGCTGGCAGGCTGACCTCCAGGGCAGGCAGGCCGGGCCCCCGGTGCTGCATCTCGGCCGCTGCCTGGGGCGGACCGGCCCGGGTGCCCTTGCGCTTTTTCGACACCAGGGGGCAGTTGGGTGCCATTCCGTCCCTCGTGTGGCGAAATGGCGGTACTGCACCTCCGCCTTTTTGCTGGAGAAAGTCCGCAGTCGGGACAATGCGCCACACGGTCCGTCGGCAGGAGGCCCGGGCCCGGGCACAACTCCCCGGTGGGGACGGACGCCGGGCTGGAGCTTCCCTTCAGCACACACACTCACTCACTCACTCTCTGACCGACCGACCGACCGACGGCTCCCAGCGCTCAGCCTGCAGGGCTACACACCCCGGTGGGTGCGGGCTCCGGGCTGGAGCTCTCCTTCAGCACACACACTCACTCTCTGACCGACCGAACGACCGACGGCTCCCAGCGCTCAGTCAGCAGGCCTACTCCTCCCCGGTGGGGACGGACGCCGGGCTGGAGCTTTCCTTCAGCACACACACTCACTGACTGACCGACCGACGGCTCCCAGCGCTCAGCCTGCAGGGCTACACACCCCGGTGGGTGCGGGCTCCGGGCTGGAGCTCTCCTTCAGCACACACACTCACTGACTGACCGACCGAACGACCGACGGCTCCCAGCGCTCAGCCTGCA
>NW_027102999.1:0-5000 GCF_036373705.1 Amia ocellicauda | reverse complement strand
GGTCCCGGGATAGGGTGGCTGATAGCTGGGAGCCCCCTGAGCACAGCCCCGGTGTTAGTTTTCGGAGAAATGCCCCCGTTGATTTGTTATGATTTTTTTTCCGCCGGCCGCCTGGTCGCCCTAATGTAAAGTCAATGGGAGTGAGGAGATAGAACATTTTTCAAAGTTTTTCACCCGGCCCCAAACGGCTCCAAAACACACTGGGGCTGTGGCTGGGACTCTCACCAGGACTGCCCCCTACTTTATTTCTGGATTAAAAAGCATTCTATATTAATTTTTCGATTTTTGGGACCCGGGACGCCTGGTCACCTAACTCCCCTTCTATCCCTATGGGGGGGGGACGGGGACATCGAAAACGCTCCCATCGCCGCCGAGGCACGCTGCGGGGACTCTCCCTACCATCGCCCCATGCTTCCTTTGAAGAATATATGACGTTTTTCAATTTTCACCGACATTTGAAAATCAAAACTTCAGAACATTTCATAGTTATTCTCAATGGGTTGTCTAGGGGCACACATCTCTAAACTGGGGGAAATGCTCAAAATGATTAAAAAGAAAAACAATGCCCCCAGACCCGGGGGGCTGATAGCTGGGAGCCCCCTGAGCACAGCCCCGGTGTTAGTTTTCGGAGAAATGCCCCCGTTGATTTGTTATGATTTTTTTTCCGCCGGCCGCCTGGTCGCCCTAATGTAAAGTCAATGGGAGTGAGGAGATAGAATATTTTTCAAAGTTTTTCACTCGGCCGTCTGGTCCCCTGACTCGAAAATTTTAAAGTGCTCCCATCGGTCCCGGGATAGGGTGGCTGATAGCTGGGAGCCCCCTGAGCACAGCCCCGGTGTTAGTTTTCGGAGAAATGCCCCCGTTGATTTGTTATGATTTTTTTTCCGCCGGCCGCCTGGTCGCCCTAATGTAAAGTCAATGGGAGTGAGGAGATAGAATATTTTTCAAAGTTTTTCACTCGGCCGTCTGGTCCCCTGACTCGAAAATTTTAAAGTGCTCCCATCGGTCCCGGGATAGGGTGGCTGATAGCTGGGAGCCCCCTGAGCACAGCCCCGGTGTTAGTTTTCGGAGAAATGCCCCCGTTGATTTGTTATGATTTTTTTTCCGCCGGCCGCCTGGTCGCCCTAATGTAAAGTCAATGGGAGTGAGGAGATAGAATATTTTTCAAAGTTTTTCACTCGGCCGTCTGGTCCCCTGACTCGAAAATTTTAAAGTGCTCCCATCGGTCCCAGACCCGGGTGGCCACGAGGTGGGACCCCCCTGAGCACTGCCCCGGTGTTAGTTTTCGGAGAAATGCCCCCGTTGATTTGTTATGATTTTTTTTCCGCCGGCCGCCTGGTCGCCCTAATGTAAAGTCAATGGGAGTGAGGAGATAGAACATTTTTCAAAGTTTTTCACCCGGCCCCAAACGGCTCCAAAACACACTGGGGCTGTGGCTGGGACTCTCACCAGGACTGCCCCCTACTTTATTTCTGGATTAAAAAGCATTCTATATTAATTTTTCGATTTTTGGGACCCGGGACGCCTGGTCACCTAACTCCCCTTCTATCCCTATGGGGGGGGGACGGGGACATCGAAAACGCTCCCATCGCCGCCGAGGCACGCTGCGGGGACTCTCCCTACCATCGCCCCATGCTTCCTTTGAAGAATATATGACGTTTTTCAATTTTCACCGACATTTGAAAATCAAAACTTCAGAACATTTCATAGTTATTCTCAATGGGTTGTCTAGGGGCACACATCTCTAAACTGGGGGAAATGCTCAAAATGATTAAAAAGAAAAACAATGCCCCCAGACCCGGGGGGCTGATAGCTGGGAGCCCCCTGAGCACAGCCCCGGTGTTAGTTTTCGGAGAAATGCCCCCGTTGATTTGTTATGATTTTTTTTCCGCCGGCCGCCTGGTCGCCCTAATGTAAAGTCAATGGGAGTGAGGAGATAGAATATTTTTCAAAGTTTTTCACTCGGCCGTCTGGTCCCCTGACTCGAAAATTTTAAAGTGCTCCCATCGGTCCCGGGATAGGGTGGCTGATAGCTGGGAGCCCCCTGAGCACAGCCCCGGTGTTAGTTTTCGGAGAAATGCCCCCGTTGATTTGTTATGATTTTTTTTCCGCCGGCCGCCTGGTCGCCCTAATGTAAAGTCAATGGGAGTGAGGAGATAGAATATTTTTCAAAGTTTTTCACTCGGCCGTCTGGTCCCCTGACTCGAAAATTTTAAAGTGCTCCCATCGGTCCCGGGATAGGGTGGCTGATAGCTGGGAGCCCCCTGAGCACAGCCCCGGTGTTAGTTTTCGGAGAAATGCCCCCGTTGATTTGTTATGATTTTTTTTCCGCCGGCCGCCTGGTCGCCCTAATGTAAAGTCAATGGGAGTGAGGAGATAGAATATTTTTCAAAGTTTTTCACTCGGCCGTCTGGTCCCCTGACTCGAAAATTTTAAAGTGCTCCCATCGGTCCCAGACCCGGGTGGCCACGAGGTGGGACCCCCCTGAGCACTGCCCCGGTGTTAGTTTTCGGAGAAATGCCCCCGTTGATTTGTTATGATTTTTTTTCCGCCGGCCGCCTGGTCGCCCTAATGTAAAGTCAATGGGAGTGAGGAGATAGAATATTTTTCAAAGTTTTTCACTCGGCCGTCTGGTCCCCTGACTCGAAAATTTTAAAGTGCTCCCATCGGTCCCAGACCCGGGTGGCCACGAGGTGGGACCCCCCTGAGCACTGCCCCGGTGTTAGTTTTCGGAGAAATGCCCCCGTTGATTTGTTATGATCCGTAGTTGCCGGCCGGCCGCCCGGCATTGCTCTATCGGATGGAGCGTGGGCTGGCTATGGGAGATTTAGCGATTTTCGGAACCGGCCCCGATCGCCCCCCAAACCGGGTGGCCACGAGGTGGGACCCCCCTGAGCACTGCCCCGGTGTTAGTTTTCGGAGAAATGCCCCCGTTGATTTGTTATGATCCGTAGTTGCCGGCCGGCCGCCCGGCATTGCTCTATCGGATGGAGCGTGGGCTGGCTATGGGAGATTTAGCGATTTTCGGAACCGGCCCCGATCGCCCCCCAAACCGGGTGGCCACGAGGTGGGACCCCCCTGAGCACTGCCCCGGTGTTAGTTTTCCGAGAAATGCCCCCGTTGATTTGTTATGATCCGTAGTTGCCGGCCGGCCGCCCGGCAGTGCTCTATCGGATGGAGCGTGGGCTGGCTATGGGAGATTTAGCGATTTTCGGAACCGGCCCCGATCGCCCCCCAAACCGGGTGGCCACGAGGTGGGACCCCCCTGAGCACTGCCCCGGTGTTAGTTTTCCGAGAAATGCCCCCGTTGATTTGTTATGATCCGTAGTTGCCGGCCGGCCGCCCGGCAGTGCTCTATCGGATGGAGCGTGGGCTGGCTATGGGAGATTTAGCGATTTTCGGAACCGGCCCCGATCGCCCCCCAAACCGGGTGGCCACGAGGTGGGACCCCCCTGAGCACTGCCCCGGTGTTAGTTTTCCGAGAAATGCCCCCGTTGATTTGTTATGATCCGTAGTTGCCGGCCGGCCGCCCGGCAGTGCTCTATCGGATGGAGCGTGGGCTGGCTATGGGAGATTTAGCGATTTTCGGAACCGGCCCCGATCGCCCCCCAAACCGGGTGGCCACGAGGTGGGACCCCCCTGAGCACTGCCCCGGTGTTAGTTTTCCGAGAAATGCCCCCGTTGATTTGTTATGATCCGTAGTTGCCGGCCGGCCGCCCGGCAGTGCTCTATCGGATGGAGCGTGGGCTGGCTATGGGAGATTTAGCGATTTTCGGAACCGGCCCCGATCGCCCCCCAAACCGGGTGGCCACGAGGTGGGACCCCCCTGAGCACTGCCCCGGTGTTAGTTTTCGGAGAAATGCCCCCGTTGATTTGTTATGATCCGTAGTTGCCGGCCGGCCGCCCGGCAGTGCTCTATCGGATGGAGCGTGGGCTGGCTATGGGAGATTTAGCGATTTTCGGAACCGGCCCCGATCGCCCCCCAAACCGGGTGGCCACGAGGTGGGACCCCCCTGAGCACTGCCCCGGTGTTAGTTTTCGGAGAAATGCCCCCGTTGATTTGTTATGATCCGTAGTTGCCGGCCGGCCGCCCGGCAGTGCTCTATCGGATGGAGCGTGGGCTGGCTATGGGAGATTTAGCGATTTTCGGAACCGGCCCCGATCGCCCCCCAAACCGGGTGGCCACGAGGTGGGACCCCCCTGAGCACTGCCCCGGTGTTAGTTTTCCGAGAAATGCCCCCGTTGATTTGTTATGATCCGTAGTTGCCGGCCGGCCGCCCGGCAGTGCTCTATCGGATGGAGCGTGGGCTGGCTATGGGAGATTTAGCGATTTTCGGAACCGGCCCCGATCGCCCCCCAAACCGGGTGGCCACGAGGTGGGACCCCCCTGAGCACTGCCCCGGTGTTAGTTTTCCGAGAAATGCCCCCGTTGATTTGTTATGATTATTTTTCGCCCAGGCGATGTGCCTTTTCATTTTGTTTTGCACTTTCCTTCATTCCTTGGTGCATGCTACCATCTAACGGACACATTTCGGTACTGCAGTTTGAAAGTAATTTCCCCGTCTAGGGATCTCTCAATGCCCTGGGCTGCGAAAGGAGGGCAAGGACACCCTATGTTCTCATGAGTGCAAAGCCCCCCCGGCTTCAAGGCATTCCAAAAGGAAAACCGGAGACACTGCTGTACACACACACACACACACACACACACACACACACACACACACACACAGAGAGAGAGAGAGAGAGAGAGAGAGATAGAGAGAGAGTAGTCACACAGTGGAATAAACTCCCCAGCGATGTGGTAGAAGCTGAAAGTTGGGGAACATTGTGATGGTCTATATTTCTTGGCAGATAATAAAAGATGCTCTTATCATGCCTCCGTTGATGTGTTATGATCCATAGGTTGCCGGCCGCCCGGCATTGCTCTGATCGGATGGACCGTGGGCTGCCTATGGCAGAGTATGGGCGATTCTTCAGCCGGCCCCGATGGCCCCCCAAAC
>NW_027102998.1:505000-507967 GCF_036373705.1 Amia ocellicauda | reverse complement strand
AGCAGTGTCTCCGGTTTTCCTTTTGGAATGCCTTGAAGCCGGGGGGGCTTTGCACTCATGAGAACATAGGGTGTCCTTGCCCTCCTTTCGCAGCCCAGGGCATTGAGAGATCCCTAGACGGGGAAATTACTTTCAAACTGCAGTACCGAAATGTGTCCGTTAGATGGTAGCATGCACCAAGGAATGAAGGAAAGTGCAAAACAAAATGAAAAGGCACATCGCCTGGGCGAAAAATAATCATAACAAATCAACGGGGGCATTTCTCGGAAAACTAACACCGGGGCAGTGCTCAGGGGGGTCCCACCTCGTGGCCACCCGGTTTGGGGGGCGATCGGGGCCGGTTCCGAAAATCGCTAAATCTCCCATAGCCAGCCCACGCTCCATCCGATAGAGCAATGCCGGGCGGCCGGCCGGCAACTACGGATCATAACAAATCAACGGGGGCATTTCTCGGAAAACTAACACCGGGGCAGTGCTCAGGGGGGTCCCACCTCGTGGCCACCCGGTTTGGGGGGCGATCGGGGCCGGTTCCGAAAATCGCTAAATCTCCCATAGCCAGCCCACGCTCCATCCGATAGAGCAATGCCGGGCGGCCGGCCGGCAACTACGGATCATAACAAATCAACGGGGGCATTTCTCGGAAAACTAACACCGGGGCAGTGCTCAGGGGGGTCCCACCTCGTGGCCACCCGGTTTGGGGGGCGATCGGGGCCGGTTCCGAAAATCGCTAAATCTCCCATAGCCAGCCCACGCTCCATCCGATAGAGCAATGCCGGGCGGCCGGCCGGCAACTACGGATCATAACAAATCAACGGGGGCATTTCTCGGAAAACTAACACCGGGGCAGTGCTCAGGGGGGTCCCACCTCGTGGCCACCCGGTTTGGGGGGCGATCGGGGCCGGTTCCGAAAATCGCTAAATCTCCCATAGCCAGCACACGCTCCATCCGATAGAGCAATGCCGGGCGGCCGGCCGGCAACTACGGATCATAACAAATCAACGGGGGCATTTCTCGGAAAACTAACACCGGGGCAGTGCTCAGGGGGGTCCCACCTCGTGGCCACCCGGTTTGGGGGGCGATCGGGGCCGGTTCCGAAAATCGCTAAATCTCCCATAGCCAGCCCACGCTCCATCCGATAGAGCAATGCCGGGCGGCCGGCCGGCAACTACGGATCATAACAAATCAACGGGGGCATTTCTCGGAAAACTAACACCGGGGCAGTGCTCAGGGGGGTCCCACCTCGTGGCCACCCGGTTTGGGGGGCGATCGGGGCCGGTTCCGAAAATCGCTAAATCTCCCATAGCCAGCACACGCTCCATCCGATAGAGCAATGCCGGGCGGCCGGCCGGCAACTACGGATCATAACAAATCAACGGGGGCATTTCTCCGAAAACTAACACCGGGGCAGTGCTCAGGGGGCTCCCAGCTATCAGCCACCCTATCCCGGGACCGATGGGAGCACTTTAAAATTTTCGAGTCAGGGGACCAGACGGCCGAGTGAAAAACTTTGAAAAATATTCTATCTCCTCACTCCCATTGACTTTACATTAGGGCGACCAGGCGGCCGGCGGAAAAAAAATCATAACAAATCAACGGGGGCATTTCTCCGAAAACTAACACCGGGGCAGTGCTCAGGGGGCTCCCAGCTATCAGCCACCCTATCCCGGGACCGATGGGAGCACTTTAAAATTTTCGAGTCAGGGGACCAGACGGCCGAGTGAAAAACTTTGAAAAATATTCTATCTCCTCACTCCCATTGACTTTACATTAGGGCGACCAGGCGGCCGGCGGAAAAAAAATCATAACAAATCAACGGGGGCATTTCTCCGAAAACTAACACCGGGGCAGTGCTCAGGGGGCTCCCAGCTATCAGCCACCCTATCCCGGGACCGATGGGAGCACTTTAAAATTTTCGAGTCAGGGGACCAGACGGCCGAGTGAAAAACTTTGAAAAATATTCTATCTCCTCACTCCCATTGACTTTACATTAGGGCGACCAGGCGGCCGGCGGAAAAAAAATCATAACAAATCAACGGGGGCATTTCTCCGAAAACTAACACCGGGGCAGTGCTCAGGGGGCTCCCAGCTATCAGCCACCCTATCCCGGGACCGATGGGAGCACTTTAAAATTTTCGAGTCAGGGGACCAGACGGCCGAGTGAAAAACTTTGAAAAATATTCTATCTCCTCACTCCCATTGACTTTACATTAGGGCGACCAGGCGGCCGGCGGAAAAAAAATCATAACAAATCAACGGGGGCATTTCTCCGAAAACTAACACCGGGGCTGTGCTCAGGGGGCTCCCAGCTATCAGCCCCCCGGGTCTGGGGGCATTGTTTTTCTTTTTAATCATTTTGAGCATTTCCCCCAGTTTAGAGATGTGTGCCCCTAGACAACCCATTGAGAATAACTATGAAATGTTCTGAAGTTTTGATTTTCAAATGTCGGTGAAAATTGAAAAACGTCATATATTCTTCAAAGGAAGCATGGGGCGATGGTAGGGAGAGTCCCCGCAGCGTGCCTCGGCGGCGATGGGAGCGTTTTCGATGTCCCCGTCCCCCCCCCATAGGGATAGAAGGGGAGTTAGGTGACCAGGCGTCCCGGGTCCCAAAAATCGAAAAATTAATATAGAATGCTTTTTAATCCAGAAATAAAGTAGGGGGCAGTCCTGGTGAGAGTCCCAGCCACAGCCCCAGTGTGTTTTGGAGCCGTTTGGGGCCGGGTGAAAAACTTTGAAAAATGTTCTATCTCCTCACTCCCATTGACTTTGCATTAGGGCGACCAGGCGGCCGGCGGGAAAACAATCATAACAAATCAACGGAGGCATTTCTCCGAAAACTAACACCGGGGCAGTGCTCAGGGGGCTCCCAGCTATCAGCCACCCTATCCCGGGACCGATGGGAGCACTTTAAAATTTTCGAGTTAGGGGACCAGGCGGCCGAGTGAAAAACTTTGAAAAATTTTCTAT
>NW_027102998.1:462500-492500 GCF_036373705.1 Amia ocellicauda | reverse complement strand
AGGTCTGCTATCCAGCCCTGGTAGCAGCACTGCCTGCCCTGGAGGTCAGCTATCCAGCCCTGGAGGTCTGCCTGCCTGCCTGTTAGCCCTGGTAGCAGCACTGCCTGCCCTGGAGGTCTGCCTGCCTGCCCTGGCAGCAGCACTGCCTGCCCTGGAGGTCTGCTATCCAGCCCTGGAGGTCTGCTATCCAGCCCTGGAGGTCTGCCTGCCTGCCCTGGCAGCAGCACTGCCTGCCCTGGAGGTCTGCCTGCCTGCCCTGGAGGTCTGCCTGCCTGCCATCCAGCCCTGGAGGTCTGCTATCCAGCCCTGGTAGCAGCACTGCCTGCCCTGGAGGTCTGCCTGCCTGCCCTGGAGGTCTGCCTGCCTGCCCTGGAGGTCTGCTATCCAGCCCTGGAGGTCTGCCTGCCTGCCTGTTAGCCCTGGAGGTCTGCCTGCCTGCCTGCCTGCCTGCCTGCCTGCCTGCCCTGGAGGTCTGCCTGCCTGCCTGTTAGCCCTGGAGGTCAGCCTGTTAGCCCTGGAGGTCTGCTATCCAGCCCTGGAGGTCTGCCTGCCTGCCCTGGAGGTCTGCTATCCAGCCCTGGAGGTCTGCCTGCCTGCCCTGGAGCTCTGCCTGCCTGCCCTGGAGCTCTGCCTGCCTGCCCTGGAGGTCTGCCTGTTAGCCCTGGAGGTCAGCCTGTTAGCCCTGGAGGTCTGCTATCCAGCCCTGGAGGTCTGCCTGCCTGCCCTGGAGGTCTGCTATCCAGCCCTGGAGGTCTGCCTGTTAGCCCTGGAGGTCTGCTATCCAGCCCTGGAGGTCTGCCTGTTAGCCCTGGAGGTCTGCTATCCAGCCCTGGAGGTCTGCCTGCCAGCCCTGGAGGTCTGCTATCCAGCCCTGGAGGTCTGCCTGTTAGCCCTGGAGGTCTGCTATCCAGCCCTGGAGGTCTGCTATCCAGCCCTGGTAGCAGCACTGCCTGCCCTGGAGGTCTGCTATCCAGCCCTGGAGGTCTGCCTGCCTGCCCTGGTAGCAGCACTGCCTGCCCTGGAGGTCTGCCGGCCTGCCCTGGAGGTCTGCCTGCCTGCCCTGGAGGTCTGCCTGCCTGCCTGTTAGCCCTGGAGGTCTGCTATCCAGCCCTGGAGGTCTGCCTGCCAGCCCTGGAGGTCTGCTATCCAGCCCTGGAGGTCTGCCTGTTAGCCCTGGAGGTCTGCTATCCAGCCCTGGAGGTCTGCCTGCCTGCCTGTTAGCCCTGGAGGTCAGCCTGTTAGCCCTGGAGGTCTGCCTGCCTGCCCTGGTAGCAGCACTGCCTGCCTGCCTGCCTGCCTGCCTGCCCTGGAGGTCAGCCTGCCAGCCCTGGAGGTCTGCTATCCAGCCCTGGTAGCAGCACTGCCTGCCCTGGAGGTCTGCCTGCCTGCCCTGGAGGTCAGCCTGTTAGCCCTGGAGGTCTGCCTTCCAGCCCTGGAGGTCTGCCTGTTAGCCCTGGAGGTCTGCTATCCAGCCCTGGTAGCAGCACTGCCTGCCCTGGAGGTCTGCTATCCAGCCCTGGAGGTCTGCCTGCCTGCCTGTTAGCCCTGGTAGCAGCACTGCCTGCCCTGGAGGTCTGCCTGCCTGCCCTGGCAGCAGCACTGCCTGCCCTGGAGGTCTGCTATCCAGCCCTGGAGGTCTGCCTGTTAGCCCTGGAGGTCTGCTATCCAGCCCTGGAGGTCTGCCTGTTAGCCCTGGAGGTCTGCTATCCAGCCCTGGAGGTCTGCCTGCCAGCCCTGGAGGTCTGCTATCCAGCCCTGGAGGTCTGCCTGTTAGCCCTGGAGGTCTGCTATCCAGCCCTGGAGGTCTGCTATCCAGCCCTGGTAGCAGCACTGCCTGCCCTGGAGGTCTGCTATCCAGCCCTGGAGGTCTGCCTGCCTGCCCTGGTAGCAGCACTGCCTGCCCTGGAGGTCTGCCGGCCTGCCCTGGAGGTCTGCCTGCCTGCCCTGGAGGTCTGCCTGCCTGCCTGTTAGCCCTGGAGGTCTGCTATCCAGCCCTGGAGGTCTGCCTGCCAGCCCTGGAGGTCTGCTATCCAGCCCTGGAGGTCTGCCTGTTAGCCCTGGAGGTCTGCTATCCAGCCCTGGAGGTCTGCCTGCCTGCCTGTTAGCCCTGGAGGTCAGCCTGTTAGCCCTGGAGGTCTGCCTGCCTGCCCTGGTAGCAGCACTGCCTGCCTGCCTGCCTGCCTGCCTGCCCTGGAGGTCAGCCTGCCAGCCCTGGAGGTCTGCTATCCAGCCCTGGTAGCAGCACTGCCTGCCCTGGAGGTCTGCCTGCCTGCCCTGGAGGTCAGCCTGTTAGCCCTGGAGGTCTGCCTTCCAGCCCTGGAGGTCTGCCTGTTAGCCCTGGAGGTCTGCTATCCAGCCCTGGTAGCAGCACTGCCTGCCCTGGAGGTCTGCTATCCAGCCCTGGAGGTCTGCCTGCCTGCCTGTTAGCCCTGGTAGCAGCACTGCCTGCCCTGGAGGTCTGCCTGCCTGCCCTGGCAGCAGCACTGCCTGCCCTGGAGGTCTGCTATCCAGCCCTGGAGGTCTGCCTGTTAGCCCTGGAGGTCTGCTATCCAGCCCTGGTAGCAGCACTGCCTGCCCTGGAGGTCTGCTATCCAGCCCTGGAGGTCTGCCTGCCTGCCCTGGTAGCAGCACTGCCAGCCCTGGAGGTCTGCTATCCAGCCCTGGAGGTCTGCCTGCCTGCCCTGGAGGTCTGCTATCCAGCCCTGGAGGTCTGCTATCCAGCCCTGGTAGCAGCACTGCCTGCCCTGGAGGTCTGCTATCCAGCCCTGGAGGTCTGCCTGCCTGCCTGTTAGCCCTGGAGGTCAGCCTGTTAGCCCTGGAGGTCTGCCTGCCTGCCCTGGAGGTCTGCTATCCAGCCCTGGTAGCAGCACTGCCTGCCCTGGAGGTCTGCCTGCCTGCCCTGGAGGTCTGCCTGTTAGCCCTGGAGGTCTGCTATCCAGCCCTGGAGGTCTGCCTGCCTGCCCTGGAGGTCTGCCTGCCTGCCCTGGAGGTCTGCTATCCAGCCCTGGAGGTCTGCCTGCCTGCCTGTTAGCCCTGGAGGTCTGCCTGCCTGCCCTGGAGGTCTGCCTGCCTGCCTTCCAGCCCTGCCTGCCTGCCTGCCTGCCCTGGAGGTCAGCCTTCCAGCCCTGGCAGCACGGCCTACCAGCCTGCCAGCCTGCCCTCCCCAGCCACACAGCCCTGCCTGCCTGCCCTGGAGGTCAGCCTTCCAGCCCTGGAGGTCTGCCTGCCTGCCTTCCAGCCCTGCCTGCCTGCCTGCCTGCCCTGGAGGTCAGCCTTCCAGCCCTGGCAGCACGGCCTACCAGCCTGCCAGCCTGCCCTCCCCAGCCACACAGCCCTGCCTGCCTGCCCTGGAGGTCAGCCTTCCAGCCCTGGAGGTCTGCCTGCCTGCCTTCCAGCCCTGCCTGCCTGCCTGCCTGCCCTGGAGGTCAGCCTGCCTGCCTGCTGCTGCTAGGCCGCTGCCCCGAGCCGCCGACCCCATCGACAGGAACACGAGAGAGTTTACAAGCGAGAGGAGGCCACATATTCGACACCTCTCGTGCTCGTTTTAGGGTCCTCTCCAGTCTGTTTGGACGTGTGTTATTCTGAATCTGCTGCTTTAACTCAAGGGATTCTGTCGTGATTGATGCCTTGTACTTCGCTGTATGTTTGCACTGGTGTTGTAAGTCGCCCTCTGTAAGATCATCATTTATTATCTGCCAAGAAATAAAGATCATCATAATGTTCCCCAACTTTCAGCTTCTGGGGAGTTTGTTCCAGAGTGTGACGACTCTCTCTCTATCACCATCTCTCTCTCTATCTCCATCTCTCTATCACCATCTCTCTCTCTCTATCTCTATCTCTCTATCACCATCTCTCTCTCTATCTCCATCTCTCTCTATCTCCATCTCTCTCTATCTCCATCTCTCTATCTCCACCTCTCTCTCCCTCTCCACCTCTCTCTCTCTATCTCTCCCTCTCTCTATCTCTCCCTCTCTCTATCTCTCCCTCTCTCTCACTGTGTGTGTGTGTGTGTGTGTGTACAGCAGTGTCCCTAGACGAGAGAGAGATCCCTAGACGGGGAAATTACTTTCAAACTGCAGTACCGAAATGTGTCCGTTAGATGGCAGCATGCACCAAGGAATGAAGGAAAGTGCAAAACAAAATGAAAAGGCACATCGCCTGGGCCAAAAATAATCGTAACAAATCAACGGGGGCATTTCTCGGAAAACTAACACCGGGGCAGTGCTCAGGGGGGTCCCACCTCGTGGCCACCCGGTTTGGGGGGCCATCGGGGCCGGCTGAAGAATCGCCCATACTCTGCCATAGGCAGCCCACGGTCCATCCGATCAGAGCAATGCCGGGCGGCCGGCAACCTATGGATCATAACACATCAACGGAGGCATGATAAGAGCATCTTTTATTATCTGCCAAGAAATATAGACCATCACAATGTTCCCCAACTTTCAGCTTCTACCACATCGCTGGGGAGTTTATTCCACTGTGTGACTACTCTCTCTCTCTCTGTGTGTGTGTGTGTGTGTGTGTGTGTGTGTGTGTGTGTGTGTGTGTGTGTGTGTGTGTGTGCAGCAGTGTCTCCGGTTTTCCTTTTGGAATGCCTTGAAGCCGGGGGGGCTTTGCACTCATGAGAACATAGGGTGTCCTTGCCCTCCTTTCGCAGCCCAGGGCATTGAGAGATCCCTAGACGGGGAAATTACTTTCAAACTGCAGTACCGAAATGTGTCCGTTAGATGGTAGCATGCACCAAGGAATGAAGGAAAGTGCAAAACAAAATGAAAAGGCACATCGCCTGGGCGAAAAATAATCATAACAAATCAACGGGGGCATTTCTCGGAAAACTAACACCGGGGCAGTGCTCAGGGGGGTCCCACCTCGTGGCCACCCGGTTTGGGGGGCGATCGGGGCCGGTTCCGAAAATCGCTAAATCTCCCATAGCCAGCCCACGCTCCATCCGATAGAGCAATGCCGGGCGGCCGGCCGGCAACTACGGATCATAACAAATCAACGGGGGCATTTCTCGGAAAACTAACACCGGGGCAGTGCTCAGGGGGGTCCCACCTCGTGGCCACCCGGTTTGGGGGGCGATCGGGGCCGGTTCCGAAAATCGCTAAATCTCCCATAGCCAGCCCACGCTCCATCCGATAGAGCAATGCCGGGCGGCCGGCCGGCAACTACGGATCATAACAAATCAACGGGGGCATTTCTCGGAAAACTAACACCGGGGCAGTGCTCAGGGGGGTCCCACCTCGTGGCCACCCGGTTTGGGGGGCGATCGGGGCCGGTTCCGAAAATCGCTAAATCTCCCATAGCCAGCCCACGCTCCATCCGATAGAGCAATGCCGGGCGGCCGGCCGGCAACTACGGATCATAACAAATCAACGGGGGCATTTCTCGGAAAACTAACACCGGGGCAGTGCTCAGGGGGGTCCCACCTCGTGGCCACCCGGTTTGGGGGGCGATCGGGGCCGGTTCCGAAAATCGCTAAATCTCCCATAGCCAGCACACGCTCCATCCGATAGAGCAATGCCGGGCGGCCGGCCGGCAACTACGGATCATAACAAATCAACGGGGGCATTTCTCGGAAAACTAACACCGGGGCAGTGCTCAGGGGGGTCCCACCTCGTGGCCACCCGGTTTGGGGGGCGATCGGGGCCGGTTCCGAAAATCGCTAAATCTCCCATAGCCAGCCCACGCTCCATCCGATAGAGCAATGCCGGGCGGCCGGCCGGCAACTACGGATCATAACAAATCAACGGGGGCATTTCTCGGAAAACTAACACCGGGGCAGTGCTCAGGGGGGTCCCACCTCGTGGCCACCCGGTTTGGGGGGCGATCGGGGCCGGTTCCGAAAATCGCTAAATCTCCCATAGCCAGCACACGCTCCATCCGATAGAGCAATGCCGGGCGGCCGGCCGGCAACTACGGATCATAACAAATCAACGGGGGCATTTCTCCGAAAACTAACACCGGGGCAGTGCTCAGGGGGCTCCCAGCTATCAGCCACCCTATCCCGGGACCGATGGGAGCACTTTAAAATTTTCGAGTCAGGGGACCAGACGGCCGAGTGAAAAACTTTGAAAAATATTCTATCTCCTCACTCCCATTGACTTTACATTAGGGCGACCAGGCGGCCGGCGGAAAAAAAATCATAACAAATCAACGGGGGCATTTCTCCGAAAACTAACACCGGGGCAGTGCTCAGGGGGCTCCCAGCTATCAGCCACCCTATCCCGGGACCGATGGGAGCACTTTAAAATTTTCGAGTCAGGGGACCAGACGGCCGAGTGAAAAACTTTGAAAAATATTCTATCTCCTCACTCCCATTGACTTTACATTAGGGCGACCAGGCGGCCGGCGGAAAAAAAATCATAACAAATCAACGGGGGCATTTCTCCGAAAACTAACACCGGGGCAGTGCTCAGGGGGCTCCCAGCTATCAGCCACCCTATCCCGGGACCGATGGGAGCACTTTAAAATTTTCGAGTCAGGGGACCAGACGGCCGAGTGAAAAACTTTGAAAAATATTCTATCTCCTCACTCCCATTGACTTTACATTAGGGCGACCAGGCGGCCGGCGGAAAAAAAATCATAACAAATCAACGGGGGCATTTCTCCGAAAACTAACACCGGGGCAGTGCTCAGGGGGCTCCCAGCTATCAGCCACCCTATCCCGGGACCGATGGGAGCACTTTAAAATTTTCGAGTCAGGGGACCAGACGGCCGAGTGAAAAACTTTGAAAAATATTCTATCTCCTCACTCCCATTGACTTTACATTAGGGCGACCAGGCGGCCGGCGGAAAAAAAATCATAACAAATCAACGGGGGCATTTCTCCGAAAACTAACACCGGGGCTGTGCTCAGGGGGCTCCCAGCTATCAGCCCCCCGGGTCTGGGGGCATTGTTTTTCTTTTTAATCATTTTGAGCATTTCCCCCAGTTTAGAGATGTGTGCCCCTAGACAACCCATTGAGAATAACTATGAAATGTTCTGAAGTTTTGATTTTCAAATGTCGGTGAAAATTGAAAAACGTCATATATTCTTCAAAGGAAGCATGGGGCGATGGTAGGGAGAGTCCCCGCAGCGTGCCTCGGCGGCGATGGGAGCGTTTTCGATGTCCCCGTCCCCCCGCCCCATAGGGATGGAAGGGGAGTTGGGTGACCAGGCGCGAGGGGGCCGGAGCGAGCCCGGGCCCGGGCCTCCTGCTGACGGAGCGCTGGGAGCCGGGAGCCGTCGGTCGGTGAGTGCTGAAGGAGAGCTCCAGCCCGGAGCCCGCACCCACCGGGGAGGTGTAGCCCTGCAGGCTGAGCGCCGGGAGCCGTCGGTCAGTGAGTGCTGAAGGAAAGCTCCAGCGCGGAGCCCGCACCCACCGGGGAGGTGTAGCCCTGCAGGCTGAGCGCCGGGAGCCGTCGGTCAGTGAGTGCTGAAGGAAAGCTCCAGCGCGGAGCCCGCACCCACCGGGGAGGTGTAGCCCTGCAGGCTGAGCGCCGGGAGCCGTCGGTCAGTGAGTGCTGAAGGAAAGCTCCAGCGCGGAGCCCGCACCCACCGGGGAGGTGTAGCCCTGCAGGCTGAGCGCCGGGAGCCGTCGGTCAGTGAGTGCTGAAGGAAAGCTCCAGCGCGGAGCCCGCACCCACCGGGGAGGTGTAGCCCTGCAGGCTGAGCGCTGGGAGCCGTCGGTCAGTGAGTGCTGAAGGAGAGCTCCAGCCCGGAGCCCGCACCCACCGGGGAGGTGTAGCCCTGCAGGCTGAGCGCCGGGAGCCGTCGGTCGTTCGGTCGGTCAGAGAGTGAGTGTGTGTGCTGAAGGAGAGCTCCAGCCCGGAGCCCGCACCCACCGGGGTGTGTAGCCCTGCAGGCTGAGCGCCGGGAGCCGTCGGTCAGTGAGTGCTGAAGGAAAGCTCCAGCGCGGAGCCCGCACCCACCGGGGAGGTGTAGCCCTGCAGGCTGAGCGCCGGGAGCCGTCGGTCAGTGAGTGCTGAAGGAAAGCTCCAGCGCGGAGCCCGCACCCACCGGGGAGGTGTAGCCCTGCAGGCTGAGCGCCGGGAGCCGTCGGTCGTTCGGTCGGTCAGAGAGTGAGTGTGTGTGCTGAAGGAGAGCTCCAGCCCGGAGCCCGCACCCACCGGGGTGTGTAGCCCTGCAGGCTGAGCGCCGGGAGCCGTCGGTCAGTGAGTGCTGAAGGAAAGCTCCAGCGCGGAGCCCGCACCCACCGGGGAGGTGTAGCCCTGCAGGCTGAGCGCCGGGAGCCGTCGGTCAGTGAGTGCTGAAGGAAAGCTCCAGCGCGGAGCCCGCACCCACCGGGGAGGTGTAGCCCTGCAGGCTGAGCGCCGGGAGCCGTCGGGTCAGTGAGTGCTGAAGGAAAGCTCCAGCGCGGAGCCCGCACCCACCGGGGAGGTGTAGCCCTGCAGGCTGAGCGCCGGGAGCCGTCGGTCAGTGAGTGCTGAAGGAAAGCTCCAGCGCGGAGCCCGCACCCACCGGGGAGGTGTAGCCCTGCAGGCTGAGCGCCGGGAGCCGTCGGTCAGTGAGTGCTGAAGGAAAGCTCCAGCGCGGAGCCCGCACCCACCGGGGAGGTGTAGCCCTGCAGGCTGAGCGCCGGGAGCCGTCGGTCGTTCGGTCGGTCAGAGAGTGAGTGTGTGTGCTGAAGGAGAGCTCCAGCCCGGAGCCCGCACCCACCGGGGTGTGTAGCCCTGCAGGCTGAGCGCTGGGAGCCGTCGGTCGTTCGGTCGGTCAGAGAGTGAGTGTGTGTGCTGAAGGAGAGCTCCAGCCCGGAGCCCGCACCCACCGGGGTGTGTAGCCCTGCAGGCTGAGCGCTGGGAGCCGTCGGTCGTTCGGTCGGTCAGAGAGTGAGTGTGTGTGCTGAAGGAGAGCTCCAGCCCGGAGCCCGCACCCACCGGGGTGTGTAGCCCTGCTGACTGAGCGCTGGGAGCCGGGAGCCTTTCCTGCAGTCAGTCGGTCGGTCAGTGAGTGAGTGAGTGAGTGTGTGTGCTGAAGGGAAGCTCCAGCCCGGCGTCCGTCCCCACCGGGGAGTTGTGCCCGGGCCCGGGCCTCCTGCCGACGGACCGTGTGGCGCATTGTCCCGACTGCTGACTTTCTCCAGCAAAAAGGCGGAGGTGCAGTACCGCCATTTCGCCACACGAGGGACGGAATGGCACCCAACTGCCCCCTGGTGTCGAAAAAGCGCAAGGGCACCCGGGCCGGTCCGCCCCAGGCAGCGGCCGAGATGCAGCACCGGGGGCCCGGCCTGCCTGCCCTGGAGGTCAGCCTGCCAGCCCTGGAGGTCTGCCTTCCAGCCCTGGAGGTCTGCCTGTTAGCCCTGGAGGTCTGCTATCCAGCCCTGGAGGTCTGCCTGCCTGCCTGTTAGCCCTGGAGGTCAGCCTGTTAGCCCTGGAGGTCTGCCTGTTAGCCCTGGAGGTCAGCTATCCAGCCCTGGAGGTCTGCCTTCCAGCCCTGGAGGTCTGCCTGCCTGCCTGTTAGCCCTGGAGGTCTGCCTTCCAGCCCTGGTAGCAGCACTGCCTGCCCTGGTAGCAGCACTGCCTGCCCTGGAGGTCTGCCTGCCTGCCTGTTAGCCCTGGAGGTCAGCCTGTTAGCCCTGGAGGTCTGCTATCCAGCCCTGGTAGCAGCACTGCCTGCCCTGGAGATCTGCTATCCAGCCCTGGAGGTCTGCCTGCCTGCCCTGGCAGCAGCACTGCCTGCCCTGGAGGTCTGCTATCCAGCCCTGGAGGTCTGCTATCCAGCCCTGGAGGTCAGCCTGTTAGCCCTGGAGGTCTGCCTGCCTGCCCTGGAGGTCTGCCTGCCTGCCTGTTAGCCCTGGAGGTCAGCCTGTTAGCCCTGGAGGTCTGCTATCCAGCCCTGGTAGCAGCACTGCCTGCCCTGGAGATCTGCTATCCAGCCCTGGAGGTCTGCCTGCCTGCCCTGGCAGCAGCACTGCCTGCCCTGGAGGTCAGCCTGCCAGCCCTGGAGGTCTGCCTTCCAGCCCTGGAGGTCTGCCTGTTAGCCCTGGAGGTCTGCTATCCAGCCCTGGTAGCAGCACTGCCTGCCCTGGAGGTCTGCCGGCCTGCCCTGGAGGTCTGCCTGCCTGCCCTGGAGGTCTGCCTGCCTGCCTGTTAGCCCTGGAGGTCTGCCTGCCTGCCCTGGAGGTCTGCCTGTTAGCCCTGGAGGTCTGCTATCCAGCCCTGGTAGCAGCACTGCCTGCCCTGGAGGTCAGCTATCCAGCCCTGGAGGTCTGCCTGCCTGCCTGTTAGCCCTGGAGGTCAGCCTGTTAGCCCTGGAGGTCTGCCTGCCTGCCCTGGAGGTCTGCTATCCAGCCCTGGTAGCAGCACTGCCTGCCCTGGAGGTCTGCCTGCCTGCCCTGGAGGTCTGCCTGTTAGCCCTGGAGGTCTGCTATCCAGCCCTGGAGGTCTGCCTGCCTGCCCTGGAGGTCTGCCTGCCTGCCCTGGAGGTCTGCTATCCAGCCCTGGAGGTCTGCCTGCCTGCCTGTTAGCCCTGGAGGTCTGCCTGCCTGCCTGCCTGCCTGCCTGCCTGCCTGCCCTGGAGGTCTGCCTGCCTGCCTGTTAGCCCTGGAGGTCAGCCTGTTAGCCCTGGAGGTCTGCTATCCAGCCCTGGAGGTCTGCCTGCCTGCCCTGGAGGTCTGCTATCCAGCCCTGGAGGTCTGCCTGCCTGCCCTGGAGGTCTGCTATCCAGCCCTGGTAGCAGCACTGCCTGCCCTGGAGGTCTGCTATCCAGCCCTGGAGGTCTGCCTGCCTGCCTGTTAGCCCTGGAGGTCAGCCTGTTAGCCCTGGAGGTCTGCCTGCCTGCCCTGGAGGTCTGCTATCCAGCCCTGGTAGCAGCACTGCCTGCCCTGGAGGTCTGCCTGCCTGCCCTGGAGGTCTGCCTGTTAGCCCTGGAGGTCTGCTATCCAGCCCTGGAGGTCTGCCTGCCTGCCCTGGAGGTCTGCCTGCCTGCCCTGGAGGTCTGCTATCCAGCCCTGGAGGTCTGCCTGCCTGCCTGTTAGCCCTGGAGGTCTGCCTGCCTGCCCTGGAGGTCTGCCTGCCTGCCTTCCAGCCCTGCCTGCCTGCCTGCCTGCCCTGGAGGTCAGCCTTCCAGCCCTGGCAGCACGGCCTACCAGCCTGCCAGCCTGCCCTCCCCAGCCACACAGCCCTGCCTGCCTGCCCTGGAGGTCAGCCTTCCAGCCCTGGAGGTCTGCCTGCCTGCCTTCCAGCCCTGCCTGCCTGCCTGCCTGCCCTGGAGGTCAGCCTTCCAGCCCTGGCAGCACGGCCTACCAGCCTGCCAGCCTGCCCTCCCCAGCCACACAGCCCTGCCTGCCTGCCCTGGAGGTCAGCCTTCCAGCCCTGGAGGTCTGCCTGCCTGCCTTCCAGCCCTGCCTGCCTGCCTGCCTGCCCTGGAGGTCAGCCTGCCTGCCTGCTGCTGCTAGGCCGCTGCCCCGAGCCGCCGACCCCATCGACAGGAACACGAGAGAGTTTACAAGCGAGAGGAGGCCACATATTCGACACCTCTCGTGCTCGTTTTAGGGTCCTCTCCAGTCTGTTTGGACGTGTGTTATTCTGAATCTGCTGCTTTAACTCAAGGGATTCTGTCGTGATTGATGCCTTGTACTTCGCTGTATGTTTGCACTGGTGTTGTAAGTCGCCCTCTGTAAGATCATCATTTATTATCTGCCAAGAAATAAAGATCATCATAATGTTCCCCAACTTTCAGCTTCTGGGGAGTTTGTTCCAGAGTGTGACGACTCTCTCTCTATCACCATCTCTCTCTCTATCTCCATCTCTCTATCACCATCTCTCTCTCTCTATCTCTATCTCTCTATCACCATCTCTCTCTCTATCTCCATCTCTCTCTATCTCCATCTCTCTCTATCTCCATCTCTCTATCTCCACCTCTCTCTCCCTCTCCACCTCTCTCTCTCTATCTCTCCCTCTCTCTATCTCTCCCTCTCTCTATCTCTCCCTCTCTCTCACTGTGTGTGTGTGTGTGTGTGTGTACAGCAGTGTCCCTAGACGAGAGAGAGATCCCTAGACGGGGAAATTACTTTCAAACTGCAGTACCGAAATGTGTCCGTTAGATGGCAGCATGCACCAAGGAATGAAGGAAAGTGCAAAACAAAATGAAAAGGCACATCGCCTGGGCCAAAAATAATCGTAACAAATCAACGGGGGCATTTCTCGGAAAACTAACACCGGGGCAGTGCTCAGGGGGGTCCCACCTCGTGGCCACCCGGTTTGGGGGGCCATCGGGGCCGGCTGAAGAATCGCCCATACTCTGCCATAGGCAGCCCACGGTCCATCCGATCAGAGCAATGCCGGGCGGCCGGCAACCTATGGATCATAACACATCAACGGAGGCATGATAAGAGCATCTTTTATTATCTGCCAAGAAATATAGACCATCACAATGTTCCCCAACTTTCAGCTTCTACCACATCGCTGGGGAGTTTATTCCACTGTGTGACTACTCTCTCTCTCTCTGTGTGTGTGTGTGTGTGTGTGTGTGTGTGTGTGTGTGTGTGTGTGTGTGTGTGTGTGTGTGTGCAGCAGTGTCTCCGGTTTTCCTTTTGGAATGCCTTGAAGCCGGGGGGGCTTTGCACTCATGAGAACATAGGGTGTCCTTGCCCTCCTTTCGCAGCCCAGGGCATTGAGAGATCCCTAGACGGGGAAATTACTTTCAAACTGCAGTACCGAAATGTGTCCGTTAGATGGTAGCATGCACCAAGGAATGAAGGAAAGTGCAAAACAAAATGAAAAGGCACATCGCCTGGGCGAAAAATAATCATAACAAATCAACGGGGGCATTTCTCGGAAAACTAACACCGGGGCAGTGCTCAGGGGGGTCCCACCTCGTGGCCACCCGGTTTGGGGGGCGATCGGGGCCGGTTCCGAAAATCGCTAAATCTCCCATAGCCAGCCCACGCTCCATCCGATAGAGCAATGCCGGGCGGCCGGCCGGCAACTACGGATCATAACAAATCAACGGGGGCATTTCTCGGAAAACTAACACCGGGGCAGTGCTCAGGGGGGTCCCACCTCGTGGCCACCCGGTTTGGGGGGCGATCGGGGCCGGTTCCGAAAATCGCTAAATCTCCCATAGCCAGCCCACGCTCCATCCGATAGAGCAATGCCGGGCGGCCGGCCGGCAACTACGGATCATAACAAATCAACGGGGGCATTTCTCGGAAAACTAACACCGGGGCAGTGCTCAGGGGGGTCCCACCTCGTGGCCACCCGGTTTGGGGGGCGATCGGGGCCGGTTCCGAAAATCGCTAAATCTCCCATAGCCAGCCCACGCTCCATCCGATAGAGCAATGCCGGGCGGCCGGCCGGCAACTACGGATCATAACAAATCAACGGGGGCATTTCTCGGAAAACTAACACCGGGGCAGTGCTCAGGGGGGTCCCACCTCGTGGCCACCCGGTTTGGGGGGCGATCGGGGCCGGTTCCGAAAATCGCTAAATCTCCCATAGCCAGCACACGCTCCATCCGATAGAGCAATGCCGGGCGGCCGGCCGGCAACTACGGATCATAACAAATCAACGGGGGCATTTCTCGGAAAACTAACACCGGGGCAGTGCTCAGGGGGGTCCCACCTCGTGGCCACCCGGTTTGGGGGGCGATCGGGGCCGGTTCCGAAAATCGCTAAATCTCCCATAGCCAGCCCACGCTCCATCCGATAGAGCAATGCCGGGCGGCCGGCCGGCAACTACGGATCATAACAAATCAACGGGGGCATTTCTCGGAAAACTAACACCGGGGCAGTGCTCAGGGGGGTCCCACCTCGTGGCCACCCGGTTTGGGGGGCGATCGGGGCCGGTTCCGAAAATCGCTAAATCTCCCATAGCCAGCACACGCTCCATCCGATAGAGCAATGCCGGGCGGCCGGCCGGCAACTACGGATCATAACAAATCAACGGGGGCATTTCTCCGAAAACTAACACCGGGGCAGTGCTCAGGGGGCTCCCAGCTATCAGCCACCCTATCCCGGGACCGATGGGAGCACTTTAAAATTTTCGAGTCAGGGGACCAGACGGCCGAGTGAAAAACTTTGAAAAATATTCTATCTCCTCACTCCCATTGACTTTACATTAGGGCGACCAGGCGGCCGGCGGAAAAAAAATCATAACAAATCAACGGGGGCATTTCTCCGAAAACTAACACCGGGGCAGTGCTCAGGGGGCTCCCAGCTATCAGCCACCCTATCCCGGGACCGATGGGAGCACTTTAAAATTTTCGAGTCAGGGGACCAGACGGCCGAGTGAAAAACTTTGAAAAATATTCTATCTCCTCACTCCCATTGACTTTACATTAGGGCGACCAGGCGGCCGGCGGAAAAAAAATCATAACAAATCAACGGGGGCATTTCTCCGAAAACTAACACCGGGGCAGTGCTCAGGGGGCTCCCAGCTATCAGCCACCCTATCCCGGGACCGATGGGAGCACTTTAAAATTTTCGAGTCAGGGGACCAGACGGCCGAGTGAAAAACTTTGAAAAATATTCTATCTCCTCACTCCCATTGACTTTACATTAGGGCGACCAGGCGGCCGGCGGAAAAAAAATCATAACAAATCAACGGGGGCATTTCTCGGAAAACTAACACCGGGGCAGTGCTCAGGGGGCTCCCAGCTATCAGCCACCCTATCCCGGGACCGATGGGAGCACTTTAAAATTTTCGAGTCAGGGGACCAGACGGCCGAGTGAAAAACTTTGAAAAATATTCTATCTCCTCACTCCCATTGACTTTACATTAGGGCGACCAGGCGGCCGGCGGAAAAAAAATCATAACAAATCAACGGGGGCATTTCTCGGAAAACTAACACCGGGGCAGTGCTCAGGGGGCTCCCAGCTATCAGCCACCCTATCCCGGGACCGATGGGAGCACTTTAAAATTTTCGAGTCAGGGGACCAGACGGCCGAGTGAAAAACTTTGAAAAATATTCTATCTCCTCACTCCCATTGACTTTACATTAGGGCGACCAGGCGGCCGGCGGAAAAAAAATCATAACAAATCAACGGGGGCATTTCTCCGAAAACTAACACCGGGGCAGTGCTCAGGGGGCTCCCAGCTATCAGCCACCCTATCCCGGGACCGATGGGAGCACTTTAAAATTTTCGAGTCAGGGGACCAGACGGCCGAGTGAAAAACTTTGAAAAATATTCTATCTCCTCACTCCCATTGACTTTACATTAGGGCGACCAGGCGGCCGGCGGAAAAAAAATCATAACAAATCAACGGGGGCATTTCTCCGAAAACTAACACCGGGGCAGTGCTCAGGGGGCTCCCAGCTATCAGCCACCCTATCCCGGGACCGATGGGAGCACTTTAAAATTTTCGAGTCAGGGGACCAGACGGCCGAGTGAAAAACTTTGAAAAATATTCTATCTCCTCACTCCCATTGACTTTACATTAGGGCGACCAGGCGGCCGGCGGAAAAAAAATCATAACAAATCAACGGGGGCATTTCTCCGAAAACTAACACCGGGGCAGTGCTCAGGGGGCTCCCAGCTATCAGCCACCCTATCCCGGGACCGATGGGAGCACTTTAAAATTTTCGAGTCAGGGGACCAGACGGCCGAGTGAAAAACTTTGAAAAATATTCTATCTCCTCACTCCCATTGACTTTACATTAGGGCGACCAGGCGGCCGGCGGAAAAAAAATCATAACAAATCAACGGGGGCATTTCTCCGAAAACTAACACCGGGGCAGTGCTCAGGGGGCTCCCAGCTATCAGCCACCCTATCCCGGGACCGATGGGAGCACTTTAAAATTTTCGAGTCAGGGGACCAGACGGCCGAGTGAAAAACTTTGAAAAATATTCTATCTCCTCACTCCCATTGACTTTACATTAGGGCGACCAGGCGGCCGGCGGAAAAAAAATCATAACAAATCAACGGGGGCATTTCTCCGAAAACTAACACCGGGGCAGTGCTCAGGGGGCTCCCAGCTATCAGCCACCCTATCCCGGGACCGATGGGAGCACTTTAAAATTTTCGAGTCAGGGGACCAGACGGCCGAGTGAAAAACTTTGAAAAATATTCTATCTCCTCACTCCCATTGACTTTACATTAGGGCGACCAGGCGGCCGGCGGAAAAAAAATCATAACAAATCAACGGGGGCATTTCTCCGAAAACTAACACCGGGGCAGTGCTCAGGGGGCTCCCAGCTATCAGCCACCCTATCCCGGGACCGATGGGAGCACTTTAAAATTTTCGAGTCAGGGGACCAGACGGCCGAGTGAAAAACTTTGAAAAATATTCTATCTCCTCACTCCCATTGACTTTACATTAGGGCGACCAGGCGGCCGGCGGAAAAAAAATCATAACAAATCAACGGGGGCATTTCTCCGAAAACTAACACCGGGGCAGTGCTCAGGGGGCTCCCAGCTATCAGCCACCCTATCCCGGGACCGATGGGAGCACTTTAAAATTTTCGAGTCAGGGGACCAGACGGCCGAGTGAAAAACTTTGAAAAATATTCTATCTCCTCACTCCCATTGACTTTACATTAGGGCGACCAGGCGGCCGGCGGAAAAAAAATCATAACAAATCAACGGGGGCATTTCTCCGAAAACTAACACCGGGGCTGTGCTCAGGGGGCTCCCAGCTATCAGCCACCCTATCCCGGGACCGATGGGAGCACTTTAAAATTTTCGAGTCAGGGGACCAGACGGCCGAGTGAAAAACTTTGAAAAATATTCTATCTCCTCACTCCCATTGACTTTACATTAGGGCGACCAGGCGGCCGGCGGAAAAAAAATCATAACAAATCAACGGGGGCATTTCTCCGAAAACTAACACCGGGGCAGTGCTCAGGGGGCTCCCAGCTATCAGCCACCCTATCCCGGGACCGATGGGAGCACTTTAAAATTTTCGAGTCAGGGGACCAGACGGCCGAGTGAAAAACTTTGAAAAATATTCTATCTCCTCACTCCCATTGACTTTACATTAGGGCGACCAGGCGGCCGGCGGAAAAAAAATCATAACAAATCAACGGGGGCATTTCTCCGAAAACTAACACCGGGGCAGTGCTCAGGGGGCTCCCAGCTATCAGCCACCCTATCCCGGGACCGATGGGAGCACTTTAAAATTTTCGAGTCAGGGGACCAGACGGCCGAGTGAAAAACTTTGAAAAATATTCTATCTCCTCACTCCCATTGACTTTACATTAGGGCGACCAGGCGGCCGGCGGAAAAAAAATCATAACAAATCAACGGGGGCATTTCTCCGAAAACTAACACCGGGGCTGTGCTCAGGGGGCTCCCAGCTATCAGCCCCCCGGGTCTGGGGGCATTGTTTTTCTTTTTAATCATTTTGAGCATTTCCCCCAGTTTAGAGATGTGTGCCCCTAGACAACCCATTGAGAATAACTATGAAATGTTCTGAAGTTTTGATTTTCAAATGTCGGTGAAAATTGAAAAACGTCATATATTCTTCAAAGGAAGCATGGGGCGATGGTAGGGAGAGTCCCCGCAGCGTGCCTCGGCGGCGATGGGAGCGTTTTCGATGTCCCCGTCCCCCCGCCCCATAGGGATGGAAGGGGAGTTGGGTGACCAGGCGCGAGGGGGCCGGAGCGAGCCCGGGCCCGGGCCTCCTGCTGACGGAGCGCTGGGAGCCGGGAGCCGTCGGTCGGTGAGTGCTGAAGGAGAGCTCCAGCCCGGAGCCCGCACCCACCGGGGAGGTGTAGCCCTGCAGGCTGAGCGCCGGGAGCCGTCGGTCAGTGAGTGCTGAAGGAAAGCTCCAGCGCGGAGCCCGCACCCACCGGGGAGGTGTAGCCCTGCAGGCTGAGCGCCGGGAGCCGTCGGTCAGTGAGTGCTGAAGGAAAGCTCCAGCGCGGAGCCCGCACCCACCGGGGAGGTGTAGCCCTGCAGGCTGAGCGCCGGGAGCCGTCGGTCAGTGAGTGCTGAAGGAAAGCTCCAGCGCGGAGCCCGCACCCACCGGGGAGGTGTAGCCCTGCAGGCTGAGCGCCGGGAGCCGTCGGTCAGTGAGTGCTGAAGGAAAGCTCCAGCGCGGAGCCCGCACCCACCGGGGAGGTGTAGCCCTGCAGGCTGAGCGCTGGGAGCCGTCGGTCAGTGAGTGCTGAAGGAGAGCTCCAGCCCGGAGCCCGCACCCACCGGGGAGGTGTAGCCCTGCAGGCTGAGCGCCGGGAGCCGTCGGTCGTTCGGTCGGTCAGAGAGTGAGTGTGTGTGCTGAAGGAGAGCTCCAGCCCGGAGCCCGCACCCACCGGGGTGTGTAGCCCTGCAGGCTGAGCGCCGGGAGCCGTCGGTCAGTGAGTGCTGAAGGAAAGCTCCAGCGCGGAGCCCGCACCCACCGGGGAGGTGTAGCCCTGCAGGCTGAGCGCCGGGAGCCGTCGGTCAGTGAGTGCTGAAGGAAAGCTCCAGCGCGGAGCCCGCACCCACCGGGGAGGTGTAGCCCTGCAGGCTGAGCGCCGGGAGCCGTCGGTCGTTCGGTCGGTCAGAGAGTGAGTGTGTGTGCTGAAGGAGAGCTCCAGCCCGGAGCCCGCACCCACCGGGGTGTGTAGCCCTGCAGGCTGAGCGCCGGGAGCCGTCGGTCAGTGAGTGCTGAAGGAAAGCTCCAGCGCGGAGCCCGCACCCACCGGGGAGGTGTAGCCCTGCAGGCTGAGCGCCGGGAGCCGTCGGTCAGTGAGTGCTGAAGGAAAGCTCCAGCGCGGAGCCCGCACCCACCGGGGAGGTGTAGCCCTGCAGGCTGAGCGCCGGGAGCCGTCGGTCAGTGAGTGCTGAAGGAAAGCTCCAGCGCGGAGCCCGCACCCACCGGGGAGGTGTAGCCCTGCAGGCTGAGCGCCGGGAGCCGTCGGTCAGTGAGTGCTGAAGGAAAGCTCCAGCGCGGAGCCCGCACCCACCGGGGAGGTGTAGCCCTGCAGGCTGAGCGCCGGGAGCCGTCGGTCAGTGAGTGCTGAAGGAAAGCTCCAGCGCGGAGCCCGCACCCACCGGGGAGGTGTAGCCCTGCAGGCTGAGCGCCGGGAGCCGTCGGTCGTTCGGTCGGTCAGAGAGTGAGTGTGTGTGCTGAAGGAGAGCTCCAGCCCGGAGCCCGCACCCACCGGGGTGTGTAGCCCTGCAGGCTGAGCGCTGGGAGCCGTCGGTCGTTCGGTCGGTCAGAGAGTGAGTGTGTGTGCTGAAGGAGAGCTCCAGCCCGGAGCCCGCACCCACCGGGGTGTGTAGCCCTGCAGGCTGAGCGCTGGGAGCCGTCGGTCGTTCGGTCGGTCAGAGAGTGAGTGTGTGTGCTGAAGGAGAGCTCCAGCCCGGAGCCCGCACCCACCGGGGTGTGTAGCCCTGCTGACTGAGCGCTGGGAGCCGGGAGCCTTTCCTGCAGTCAGTCGGTCGGTCAGTGAGTGAGTGAGTGAGTGTGTGTGCTGAAGGGAAGCTCCAGCCCGGCGTCCGTCCCCACCGGGGAGTTGTGCCCGGGCCCGGGCCTCCTGCCGACGGACCGTGTGGCGCATTGTCCCGACTGCTGACTTTCTCCAGCAAAAAGGCGGAGGTGCAGTACCGCCATTTCGCCACACGAGGGACGGAATGGCACCCAACTGCCCCCTGGTGTCGAAAAAGCGCAAGGGCACCCGGGCCGGTCCGCCCCAGGCAGCGGCCGAGATGCAGCACCGGGGGCCCGGCCTGCCTGCCCTGGAGGTCAGCCTGCCAGCCCTGGAGGTCTGCCTTCCAGCCCTGGAGGTCTGCCTGCCTGCCCTGGAGGTCTGCTATCCAGCCCTGGAGGTCTGCCTGCCTGCCTGTTAGCCCTGGTAGCAGCACTGCCTGCCCTGGAGGTCTGCCTGCCTGCCCTGGCAGCAGCACTGCCTGCCCTGGAGGTCTGCTATCCAGCCCTGGAGGTCTGCTATCCAGCCCTGGAGGTCTGCCTGCCTGCCTGTTAGCCCTGGAGGTCTGCTATCCAGCCCTGGTAGCAGCACTGCCTGCCCTGGAGATCTGCTATCCAGCCCTGGAGGTCTGCCTGCCTGCCCTGGCAGCAGCACTGCCTGCCCTGGAGGTCTGCTATCCAGCCCTGGAGGTCTGCTATCCAGCCCTGGAGGTCAGCCTGTTAGCCCTGGAGGTCTGCCTGCCTGCCCTGGAGGTCTGCCTGCCTGCCTGTTAGCCCTGGAGGTCAGCCTGTTAGCCCTGGAGGTCTGCTATCCAGCCCTGGTAGCAGCACTGCCTGCCCTGGAGATCTGCTATCCAGCCCTGGAGGTCTGCCTGCCTGCCCTGGCAGCAGCACTGCCTGCCCTGGAGGTCAGCCTGCCAGCCCTGGAGGTCTGCCTTCCAGCCCTGGAGGTCTGCCTGTTAGCCCTGGAGGTCTGCTATCCAGCCCTGGTAGCAGCACTGCCTGCCCTGGAGGTCTGCCGGCCTGCCCTGGAGGTCTGCCTGCCTGCCCTGGAGGTCTGCCTGCCTGCCTGTTAGCCCTGGAGGTCTGCCTGCCTGCCCTGGAGGTCTGCCTGTTAGCCCTGGAGGTCTGCTATCCAGCCCTGGTAGCAGCACTGCCTGCCCTGGAGGTCAGCTATCCAGCCCTGGAGGTCTGCCTGCCTGCCTGTTAGCCCTGGTAGCAGCACTGCCTGCCCTGGAGGTCTGCCTGCCTGCCCTGGCAGCAGCACTGCCTGCCCTGGAGGTCTGCTATCCAGCCCTGGAGGTCTGCTATCCAGCCCTGGAGGTCTGCCTGCCTGCCCTGGCAGCAGCACTGCCTGCCCTGGAGGTCTGCCTGCCTGCCCTGGAGGTCTGCCTGCCTGCCATCCAGCCCTGGAGGTCTGCTATCCAGCCCTGGTAGCAGCACTGCCTGCCCTGGAGGTCTGCCTGCCTGCCCTGGAGGTCTGCCTGCCTGCCCTGGAGGTCTGCTATCCAGCCCTGGAGGTCTGCCTGCCTGCCTGTTAGCCCTGGAGGTCTGCCTGCCTGCCTGCCTGCCTGCCTGCCTGCCTGCCCTGGAGGTCTGCCTGCCTGCCTGTTAGCCCTGGAGGTCAGCCTGTTAGCCCTGGAGGTCTGCTATCCAGCCCTGGAGGTCTGCCTGCCTGCCCTGGAGGTCTGCTATCCAGCCCTGGAGGTCTGCCTGCCTGCCCTGGAGCTCTGCCTGCCTGCCCTGGAGCTCTGCCTGCCTGCCCTGGAGGTCTGCCTGTTAGCCCTGGAGGTCAGCCTGTTAGCCCTGGAGGTCTGCTATCCAGCCCTGGAGGTCTGCCTGCCTGCCCTGGAGGTCTGCTATCCAGCCCTGGAGGTCTGCCTGTTAGCCCTGGAGGTCTGCTATCCAGCCCTGGAGGTCTGCCTGTTAGCCCTGGAGGTCTGCTATCCAGCCCTGGAGGTCTGCCTGCCAGCCCTGGAGGTCTGCTATCCAGCCCTGGAGGTCTGCCTGTTAGCCCTGGAGGTCTGCTATCCAGCCCTGGAGGTCTGCTATCCAGCCCTGGTAGCAGCACTGCCTGCCCTGGAGGTCTGCTATCCAGCCCTGGAGGTCTGCCTGCCTGCCCTGGTAGCAGCACTGCCTGCCCTGGAGGTCTGCCGGCCTGCCCTGGAGGTCTGCCTGCCTGCCCTGGAGGTCTGCCTGCCTGCCTGTTAGCCCTGGAGGTCTGCTATCCAGCCCTGGAGGTCTGCCTGCCAGCCCTGGAGGTCTGCTATCCAGCCCTGGAGGTCTGCCTGTTAGCCCTGGAGGTCTGCTATCCAGCCCTGGAGGTCTGCCTGCCTGCCTGTTAGCCCTGGAGGTCAGCCTGTTAGCCCTGGAGGTCTGCCTGCCTGCCCTGGTAGCAGCACTGCCTGCCTGCCTGCCTGCCTGCCTGCCCTGGAGGTCAGCCTGCCAGCCCTGGAGGTCTGCTATCCAGCCCTGGTAGCAGCACTGCCTGCCCTGGAGGTCTGCCTGCCTGCCCTGGAGGTCAGCCTGTTAGCCCTGGAGGTCTGCCTTCCAGCCCTGGAGGTCTGCCTGTTAGCCCTGGAGGTCTGCTATCCAGCCCTGGTAGCAGCACTGCCTGCCCTGGAGGTCTGCTATCCAGCCCTGGAGGTCTGCCTGCCTGCCTGTTAGCCCTGGTAGCAGCACTGCCTGCCCTGGAGGTCTGCCTGCCTGCCCTGGCAGCAGCACTGCCTGCCCTGGAGGTCTGCTATCCAGCCCTGGAGGTCTGCCTGTTAGCCCTGGAGGTCTGCTATCCAGCCCTGGAGGTCTGCCTGTTAGCCCTGGAGGTCTGCTATCCAGCCCTGGAGGTCTGCCTGCCAGCCCTGGAGGTCTGCTATCCAGCCCTGGAGGTCTGCCTGTTAGCCCTGGAGGTCTGCTATCCAGCCCTGGAGGTCTGCTATCCAGCCCTGGTAGCAGCACTGCCTGCCCTGGAGGTCTGCTATCCAGCCCTGGAGGTCTGCCTGCCTGCCCTGGTAGCAGCACTGCCTGCCCTGGAGGTCTGCCGGCCTGCCCTGGAGGTCTGCCTGCCTGCCCTGGAGGTCTGCCTGCCTGCCTGTTAGCCCTGGAGGTCTGCTATCCAGCCCTGGAGGTCTGCCTGCCAGCCCTGGAGGTCTGCTATCCAGCCCTGGAGGTCTGCCTGTTAGCCCTGGAGGTCTGCTATCCAGCCCTGGAGGTCTGCCTGCCTGCCTGTTAGCCCTGGAGGTCAGCCTGTTAGCCCTGGAGGTCTGCCTGCCTGCCCTGGTAGCAGCACTGCCTGCCTGCCTGCCTGCCTGCCTGCCCTGGAGGTCAGCCTGCCAGCCCTGGAGGTCTGCTATCCAGCCCTGGTAGCAGCACTGCCTGCCCTGGAGGTCTGCCTGCCTGCCCTGGAGGTCAGCCTGTTAGCCCTGGAGGTCTGCCTTCCAGCCCTGGAGGTCTGCCTGTTAGCCCTGGAGGTCTGCTATCCAGCCCTGGTAGCAGCACTGCCTGCCCTGGAGGTCTGCTATCCAGCCCTGGAGGTCTGCCTGCCTGCCTGTTAGCCCTGGTAGCAGCACTGCCTGCCCTGGAGGTCTGCCTGCCTGCCCTGGCAGCAGCACTGCCTGCCCTGGAGGTCTGCTATCCAGCCCTGGAGGTCTGCCTGTTAGCCCTGGAGGTCTGCTATCCAGCCCTGGTAGCAGCACTGCCTGCCCTGGAGGTCTGCTATCCAGCCCTGGAGGTCTGCCTGCCTGCCCTGGTAGCAGCACTGCCAGCCCTGGAGGTCTGCTATCCAGCCCTGGAGGTCTGCCTGCCTGCCCTGGAGGTCTGCTATCCAGCCCTGGAGGTCTGCTATCCAGCCCTGGTAGCAGCACTGCCTGCCCTGGAGGTCTGCTATCCAGCCCTGGAGGTCTGCCTGCCTGCCTGTTAGCCCTGGAGGTCAGCCTGTTAGCCCTGGAGGTCTGCCTGCCTGCCCTGGAGGTCTGCTATCCAGCCCTGGTAGCAGCACTGCCTGCCCTGGAGGTCTGCCTGCCTGCCCTGGAGGTCTGCCTGTTAGCCCTGGAGGTCTGCTATCCAGCCCTGGAGGTCTGCCTGCCTGCCCTGGAGGTCTGCCTGCCTGCCCTGGAGGTCTGCTATCCAGCCCTGGAGGTCTGCCTGCCTGCCTGTTAGCCCTGGAGGTCTGCCTGCCTGCCCTGGAGGTCTGCCTGCCTGCCTTCCAGCCCTGCCTGCCTGCCTGCCTGCCCTGGAGGTCAGCCTTCCAGCCCTGGCAGCACGGCCTACCAGCCTGCCAGCCTGCCCTCCCCAGCCACACAGCCCTGCCTGCCTGCCCTGGAGGTCAGCCTTCCAGCCCTGGAGGTCTGCCTGCCTGCCTTCCAGCCCTGCCTGCCTGCCTGCCTGCCCTGGAGGTCAGCCTTCCAGCCCTGGCAGCACGGCCTACCAGCCTGCCAGCCTGCCCTCCCCAGCCACACAGCCCTGCCTGCCTGCCCTGGAGGTCAGCCTTCCAGCCCTGGAGGTCTGCCTGCCTGCCTTCCAGCCCTGCCTGCCTGCCTGCCTGCCCTGGAGGTCAGCCTGCCTGCCTGCTGCTGCTAGGCCGCTGCCCCGAGCCGCCGACCCCATCGACAGGAACACGAGAGAGTTTACAAGCGAGAGGAGGCCACATATTCGACACCTCTCGTGCTCGTTTTAGGGTCCTCTCCAGTCTGTTTGGACGTGTGTTATTCTGAATCTGCTGCTTTAACTCAAGGGATTCTGTCGTGATTGATGCCTTGTACTTCGCTGTATGTTTGCACTGGTGTTGTAAGTCGCCCTCTGTAAGATCATCATTTATTATCTGCCAAGAAATAAAGATCATCATAATGTTCCCCAACTTTCAGCTTCTGGGGAGTTTGTTCCAGAGTGTGACGACTCTCTCTCTATCACCATCTCTCTCTCTATCTCCATCTCTCTATCACCATCTCTCTCTCTCTATCTCTATCTCTCTATCACCATCTCTCTCTCTATCTCCATCTCTCTCTATCTCCATCTCTCTCTATCTCCATCTCTCTATCTCCACCTCTCTCTCCCTCTCCACCTCTCTCTCTCTATCTCTCCCTCTCTCTATCTCTCCCTCTCTCTATCTCTCCCTCTCTCTCACTGTGTGTGTGTGTGTGTGTGTGTACAGCAGTGTCCCTAGACGAGAGAGAGATCCCTAGACGGGGAAATTACTTTCAAACTGCAGTACCGAAATGTGTCCGTTAGATGGCAGCATGCACCAAGGAATGAAGGAAAGTGCAAAACAAAATGAAAAGGCACATCGCCTGGGCCAAAAATAATCGTAACAAATCAACGGGGGCATTTCTCGGAAAACTAACACCGGGGCAGTGCTCAGGGGGGTCCCACCTCGTGGCCACCCGGTTTGGGGGGCCATCGGGGCCGGCTGAAGAATCGCCCATACTCTGCCATAGGCAGCCCACGGTCCATCCGATCAGAGCAATGCCGGGCGGCCGGCAACCTATGGATCATAACACATCAACGGAGGCATGATAAGAGCATCTTTTATTATCTGCCAAGAAATATAGACCATCACAATGTTCCCCAACTTTCAGCTTCTACCACATCGCTGGGGAGTTTATTCCACTGTGTGACTACTCTCTCTCTCTCTGTGTGTGTGTGTGTGTGTGTGTGTGTGTGTGTGTGTGTGTGTGTGTGTGTGTGTGTGTGTGCAGCAGTGTCTCCGGTTTTCCTTTTGGAATGCCTTGAAGCCGGGGGGGCTTTGCACTCATGAGAACATAGGGTGTCCTTGCCCTCCTTTCGCAGCCCAGGGCATTGAGAGATCCCTAGACGGGGAAATTACTTTCAAACTGCAGTACCGAAATGTGTCCGTTAGATGGTAGCATGCACCAAGGAATGAAGGAAAGTGCAAAACAAAATGAAAAGGCACATCGCCTGGGCGAAAAATAATCATAACAAATCAACGGGGGCATTTCTCGGAAAACTAACACCGGGGCAGTGCTCAGGGGGGTCCCACCTCGTGGCCACCCGGTTTGGGGGGCGATCGGGGCCGGTTCCGAAAATCGCTAAATCTCCCATAGCCAGCCCACGCTCCATCCGATAGAGCAATGCCGGGCGGCCGGCCGGCAACTACGGATCATAACAAATCAACGGGGGCATTTCTCGGAAAACTAACACCGGGGCAGTGCTCAGGGGGGTCCCACCTCGTGGCCACCCGGTTTGGGGGGCGATCGGGGCCGGTTCCGAAAATCGCTAAATCTCCCATAGCCAGCCCACGCTCCATCCGATAGAGCAATGCCGGGCGGCCGGCCGGCAACTACGGATCATAACAAATCAACGGGGGCATTTCTCGGAAAACTAACACCGGGGCAGTGCTCAGGGGGGTCCCACCTCGTGGCCACCCGGTTTGGGGGGCGATCGGGGCCGGTTCCGAAAATCGCTAAATCTCCCATAGCCAGCCCACGCTCCATCCGATAGAGCAATGCCGGGCGGCCGGCCGGCAACTACGGATCATAACAAATCAACGGGGGCATTTCTCGGAAAACTAACACCGGGGCAGTGCTCAGGGGGGTCCCACCTCGTGGCCACCCGGTTTGGGGGGCGATCGGGGCCGGTTCCGAAAATCGCTAAATCTCCCATAGCCAGCACACGCTCCATCCGATAGAGCAATGCCGGGCGGCCGGCCGGCAACTACGGATCATAACAAATCAACGGGGGCATTTCTCGGAAAACTAACACCGGGGCAGTGCTCAGGGGGGTCCCACCTCGTGGCCACCCGGTTTGGGGGGCGATCGGGGCCGGTTCCGAAAATCGCTAAATCTCCCATAGCCAGCCCACGCTCCATCCGATAGAGCAATGCCGGGCGGCCGGCCGGCAACTACGGATCATAACAAATCAACGGGGGCATTTCTCGGAAAACTAACACCGGGGCAGTGCTCAGGGGGGTCCCACCTCGTGGCCACCCGGTTTGGGGGGCGATCGGGGCCGGTTCCGAAAATCGCTAAATCTCCCATAGCCAGCACACGCTCCATCCGATAGAGCAATGCCGGGCGGCCGGCCGGCAACTACGGATCATAACAAATCAACGGGGGCATTTCTCCGAAAACTAACACCGGGGCAGTGCTCAGGGGGCTCCCAGCTATCAGCCACCCTATCCCGGGACCGATGGGAGCACTTTAAAATTTTCGAGTCAGGGGACCAGACGGCCGAGTGAAAAACTTTGAAAAATATTCTATCTCCTCACTCCCATTGACTTTACATTAGGGCGACCAGGCGGCCGGCGGAAAAAAAATCATAACAAATCAACGGGGGCATTTCTCCGAAAACTAACACCGGGGCAGTGCTCAGGGGGCTCCCAGCTATCAGCCACCCTATCCCGGGACCGATGGGAGCACTTTAAAATTTTCGAGTCAGGGGACCAGACGGCCGAGTGAAAAACTTTGAAAAATATTCTATCTCCTCACTCCCATTGACTTTACATTAGGGCGACCAGGCGGCCGGCGGAAAAAAAATCATAACAAATCAACGGGGGCATTTCTCCGAAAACTAACACCGGGGCAGTGCTCAGGGGGCTCCCAGCTATCAGCCACCCTATCCCGGGACCGATGGGAGCACTTTAAAATTTTCGAGTCAGGGGACCAGACGGCCGAGTGAAAAACTTTGAAAAATATTCTATCTCCTCACTCCCATTGACTTTACATTAGGGCGACCAGGCGGCCGGCGGAAAAAAAATCATAACAAATCAACGGGGGCATTTCTCGGAAAACTAACACCGGGGCAGTGCTCAGGGGGCTCCCAGCTATCAGCCACCCTATCCCGGGACCGATGGGAGCACTTTAAAATTTTCGAGTCAGGGGACCAGACGGCCGAGTGAAAAACTTTGAAAAATATTCTATCTCCTCACTCCCATTGACTTTACATTAGGGCGACCAGGCGGCCGGCGGAAAAAAAATCATAACAAATCAACGGGGGCATTTCTCCGAAAACTAACACCGGGGCAGTGCTCAGGGGGCTCCCAGCTATCAGCCACCCTATCCCGGGACCGATGGGAGCACTTTAAAATTTTCGAGTCAGGGGACCAGACGGCCGAGTGAAAAACTTTGAAAAATATTCTATCTCCTCACTCCCATTGACTTTACATTAGGGCGACCAGGCGGCCGGCGGAAAAAAAATCATAACAAATCAACGGGGGCATTTCTCCGAAAACTAACACCGGGGCAGTGCTCAGGGGGCTCCCAGCTATCAGCCACCCTATCCCGGGACCGATGGGAGCACTTTAAAATTTTCGAGTCAGGGGACCAGACGGCCGAGTGAAAAACTTTGAAAAATATTCTATCTCCTCACTCCCATTGACTTTACATTAGGGCGACCAGGCGGCCGGCGGAAAAAAAATCATAACAAATCAACGGGGGCATTTCTCCGAAAACTAACACCGGGGCAGTGCTCAGGGGGCTCCCAGCTATCAGCCACCCTATCCCGGGACCGATGGGAGCACTTTAAAATTTTCGAGTCAGGGGACCAGACGGCCGAGTGAAAAACTTTGAAAAATATTCTATCTCCTCACTCCCATTGACTTTACATTAGGGCGACCAGGCGGCCGGCGGAAAAAAAATCATAACAAATCAACGGGGGCATTTCTCCGAAAACTAACACCGGGGCAGTGCTCAGGGGGCTCCCAGCTATCAGCCACCCTATCCCGGGACCGATGGGAGCACTTTAAAATTTTCGAGTCAGGGGACCAGACGGCCGAGTGAAAAACTTTGAAAAATATTCTATCTCCTCACTCCCATTGACTTTACATTAGGGCGACCAGGCGGCCGGCGGAAAAAAAATCATAACAAATCAACGGGGGCATTTCTCCGAAAACTAACACCGGGGCAGTGCTCAGGGGGCTCCCAGCTATCAGCCACCCTATCCCGGGACCGATGGGAGCACTTTAAAATTTTCGAGTCAGGGGACCAGACGGCCGAGTGAAAAACTTTGAAAAATATTCTATCTCCTCACTCCCATTGACTTTACATTAGGGCGACCAGGCGGCCGGCGGAAAAAAAATCATAACAAATCAACGGGGGCATTTCTCCGAAAACTAACACCGGGGCAGTGCTCAGGGGGCTCCCAGCTATCAGCCACCCTATCCCGGGACCGATGGGAGCACTTTAAAATTTTCGAGTCAGGGGACCAGACGGCCGAGTGAAAAACTTTGAAAAATATTCTATCTCCTCACTCCCATTGACTTTACATTAGGGCGACCAGGCGGCCGGCGGAAAAAAAATCATAACAAATCAACGGGGGCATTTCTCCGAAAACTAACACCGGGGCAGTGCTCAGGGGGCTCCCAGCTATCAGCCACCCTATCCCGGGACCGATGGGAGCACTTTAAAATTTTCGAGTCAGGGGACCAGACGGCCGAGTGAAAAACTTTGAAAAATATTCTATCTCCTCACTCCCATTGACTTTACATTAGGGCGACCAGGCGGCCGGCGGAAAAAAAATCATAACAAATCAACGGGGGCATTTCTCCGAAAACTAACACCGGGGCTGTGCTCAGGGGGCTCCCAGCTATCAGCCCCCCGGGTCTGGGGGCATTGTTTTTCTTTTTAATCATTTTGAGCATTTCCCCCAGTTTAGAGATGTGTGCCCCTAGACAACCCATTGAGAATAACTATGAAATGTTCTGAAGTTTTGATTTTCAAATGTCGGTGAAAATTGAAAAACGTCATATATTCTTCAAAGGAAGCATGGGGCGATGGTAGGGAGAGTCCCCGCAGCGTGCCTCGGCGGCGATGGGAGCGTTTTCGATGTCCCCGTCCCCCCCCCATAGGGATAGAAGGGGAGTTAGGTGACCAGGCGTCCCGGGTCCCAAAAATCGAAAAATTAATATAGAATGCTTTTTAATCCAGAAATAAAGTAGGGGGCAGTCCTGGTGAGAGTCCCAGCCACAGCCCCAGTGTGTTTTGGAGCCGTTTGGGGCCGGGTGAAAAACTTTGAAAAATGTTCTATCTCCTCACTCCCATTGACTTTGCATTAGGGCGACCAGGCGGCCGGCGGGAAAACAATCATAACAAATCAACGGAGGCATTTCTCCGAAAACTAACACCGGGGCAGTGCTCAGGGGGCTCCCAGCTATCAGCCACCCTATCCCGGGACCGATGGGAGCACTTTAAAATTTTCGAGTTAGGGGACCAGGCGGCCGAGTGAAAAACTTTGAAAAATTTTCTATCTCCTCACTCCCATTGACTTTGCATTAGGGCGACCAGGCGGCCGGCGGAAAAAAAATCATAACAAATCAACGGGGGCATTTCTCCGAAAACTAACACCGGGGCAGTGCTCAGGGGGCTCCCAGCTATCAGCCACCCTATCCCGGGACCGATGGGAGCACTTTAAAATTTTCGAGTTAGGGGACCAGGCGGCCGAGTGAAAAACTTAGAAAAATTTTCTATCTCCCCTAGGTGACCAGGCAGCCGGAGCTGATTTTTCTGACCCCTAAAACAATTATTAAAAGGTATTTTTTCGCCAAACTAAGACTTTTAAAATTCAAATAGGATGATTATCTACTGCCCCAGTGGGTTTTTGAACCATTTTAAGCCTTTTTGACAGTTTTCATTTTTCCCCCATTGACTTCAATGGGAGTTAGGTGACCAGTCCTCCGACTTTTGAACCTCTCCTGGGGGGGCTGTGAGCCCCCGATTTCTTTGCAAAGCACGTCATTCGATTCGTCTCAGTCCCCT